>NC_054704.1:66212067-66247067 GCF_016097555.1 Gigantopelta aegis
AACGTATACACTCAGGATAATTCGAAATGTTTTCAAATTATTTTTAAATCACTGGCACGATTCTGCAAGTAAGGTTTTGATTGGTGGACATGAGCTCCAACTGGCTGGTGTTAGATCCACATGTAATAGTGGAGCTAATTTTAATTAGATTGTTACACGATGTTGGCCAAATGGTTAGGTCGAACAAAATTGTCATAATTATTTGTCAATGTTTAAATGTATGCAACCCAAATTCGACATTAGTAAAAATGACGACATACTGATATCTAAAAAGAAGAACAAAAGAAGAGAAAGACGTTAATTAGAAGATGGTAGGTACACTATCTGAGCATGAAGCGAAATAGGGGCGGGACGTAGGCCTACTAGCCCAGCGGTAAAGCGTTCTCCCGATGCGCGGTGGGTCTATGATCGTTCCCCCTCGGTGGACCCATTTGGTTATTTCTCTTTCTAGCCAGCGCACCACGACTTGTATATCAAAGGCTGTGGTATGTGTTATACTGTCTATGGGATGGTGCATATCAAATTATTTTTGCTACTGATGGAAACAAACGTAACAGGTTTCCTCTAAGACGATGTTAAAATTGCTAAATGTTTGACATTCAATAGCCGATGATCATGATCATGATCAATATGCTCTAGTGGTAATAATGGTATAGCATTTCTTATATTAATTTTGGATCATTCATCATTTTATAAGTAAATTATAAATTAAAATCAAGGTTCTGCCAAATATGGACAATAAATTGTAATTATAATAAACTGGTTTTTTCCTACTTTATAATGTTCTCTGTGGTGTACTTTATCCGCTTATGAACTACAAAAAAGAAAAAAAAGAAAAGAAGAAAAAAAATGGAAAAGAAAAAAGAAAACAGAGGCACTTATGAATTGTGATGTGCATGTCTGTGTGTGTAGGGCCTACATGCAATTTACATATTACTGGTATATTGACAAATGTCACTTCTCATTTATTCAGTATATTACGTATACATATGTGTACAACGAATCTTCCCACGTAAAATCACACCAATATAATATTATTTGTACTACCTTTGATGTGATTTTGTTTTTCTTGTTCGTGCTATAGTTGTTTAGGAATTGTTATGAATATAATTTCATTATCTGTTTGCGTACAGTTACACTGACGTAGTAATTATTAACAGCTTCGACGCAGGACTTTGAAAATCACACACCGAAATCGTTTGCACCAGTGGCTGTGCCTGTTACGAGACTAGCTTTTATTTTCTGGTTATCTGCTGCCACGATCTCCGTGTAAAGGCGCCACAATTTCTTAGACCACATCTCTTTGAAGAGCAGTTAGGCTTCAAATAGTTAAAATCAGTTGACAAATGCACGTATCGCGTGCTCCACTGCCAGCCCCGTGTCTACATTATACTGCAACCAAAAGGGTATTGCCTTAAAAAAGAATGACCAGCAAACCTATACTTTAATAAAGCGACACCTTCTGGTTAATGACTACAAAATCGCAGCGCGACACAGATGGCATGAGATACGCGTGGTATTGTTCTGAGCCAAAGATATGGATACTGTGATGTCAATCTTGGATGATATAGTACAATTTCTGACTGCCCACCGTACAATACTATATACTTTTTCAGTTACTTATTTCAGTTACTCGATAGACAGCTTAGCAATCGATCCGAAAAGCTAACCTAGAGTGATTAGATGAGTGTGAAACGTTGGCCGGAGCTATACAGTTGGTGTGTAGGTCTATTATGTGCATGCCAAACAGGCTAAATAGGAGCTTATGGAACAATTTGCTGTAGAGATATGGGGGATATCAAAATCTTGTTTTTGAGTTGATTCAATTTCGTTTATTAAAATAAATAAGAAAACAAGTATAACTACCTTGAACTAATACAGTTCAGACGCGTTACCAAGTGTTTTCGAAGGTATTTTGGCTAGGAATCTTGTGTGTTGAAGGGTCAATTAAATACATTAGTCACAAACAACGATAGCAGCCGAAACAACAACAACAACAACAACAACATCAACAACAAAAAAAACCCCAATAATAATATAGTTACATGTACTGATTTACCGTCTATCTCAATACCAATTGAGCTTAACATAATTTCGGGGAAAATAAAATAAACATGCTTTTATTTTTCAAACCACTAACAACTAACCACTAACCCAGATAACATCCCAGACATATAGACGAGTTGTGTGGCCAAGACAGCGTGTTTGAAACTCAATAGGAAAACCCCCCCACAAAAATAAATTAATGAACACACACATGCACGCAGGTACTAGTATATATTAATTTTTACAATTGTATAATGTATGCATTTCATGCCAGCCAACCAAACTTTATTTGCGGGAAAAAAATGGGGTTGTTTGACTATCGGGGGTGATTCACATTGTTGTATATTTAAAATTTAAAATGAGGGAAAAAGGGGCGGGGGGGGGGGGGGGGGGTGGGTGGGGGGGGATTTAATATTTTTGCGTCTGTCTAAAAATATAGGAGCCTATTGCACACATACATATGTTAATTATTGACTCATTTTAGAGCGGGCATTTGATATAAAAAGGGAGAGAAAGACAGAAAGAATACTTTAGCTTAAAGGGGCGGGACATAGCCCACTGGTAAAGCGCTCGCTTGATGCGCTATCTTGTCTCTGTGATGGTGAACATATTTAATATCCCTTGCTACTAATGGAAAAATGTGGCGGGTTTCTTCCCTAAGACTATGTGTCAAAATTACCAAATTCATTAATGAATGTGCTCTAGTGGTGTCGTTACACAAAACAAACTTTCATGCGAGTTGTCAAATGTTTTATAATAAATAATGTAGTTCAGCAACCATTTCAATGTACTTTGATGCGTCATAATGTCTACAGACTCGTCGGAGTGATTCTAATCAAACTTGTAGTGGTGTCGGGCGGGGCCAGGGTCACGCCCACAGTGTCAACACGCTTGACCAGTGTAGTCTGGTCGCCATGGATCCTAACAGTGATTTGTATTATGGCTAAAATACACACACGTATAGATCCTGGTCACGATGTGACGAATTGGAGGACTAAAATTGCCGATTTCTAAGGTGGCGTCATATTAATATAAACAAACATAAATTTAAAAGGAAGCCAAATATCCGCCTTTTTAAAGGTTTTAAATTTCATTGTGCAGTCTTGGTCGACAATAGTAAAATACAATTAGCGCGACCTGTCCATTTAAGGGCGATGAACCGCACCATACCGTACAAACATTATCCATAGTGTGCCTAGCTCATATTTGGTACCAATATGCCAGTTGGCCAAACCTGTTACAAATCGTTTATCCGCCCCTGAACTGCCGTTAAAGCTACAGTGTCAGGTATATTAGTAAAAACAACAACAACAACAACATGTCCAAAAACTTATTGTATTGTTTTTCCTAGCGTGTTTTAGCATGGTACGGCATCATGCCTCAATAGTCTACCGCCACCTTGCCTTAATCAGCGCCTTACTGTGCCCTGAGATTAAACTAGCTTTTTTAAAAATGATTAATTAAAAAATTGCCTTTATAAAACACTCAGAAAATGTATAATTAATTAATAAAATATCCCTGTTATATATTTTGCCATTCATTTATTAAAGCAAGCAAAATTAATTACATTTATTTTATTTCAGTTAATCTTTTGTCTTTAATGAAAAACATAAACGCCCTGAAAATGGTGAAAATGCCTCAAAAGTGTTTAGTCGACCATATCTTGCTACATTTTTTGGGAAAACACTATTCCATATCGTAGTCAGGCGCGGATATAGGCGGGGGCCCAAGGGGCCCTGTCCCCCCTATTTTGGTGAAACAATATATATTACAGAGTACACAAAAATGCAAAGTTAGGCTATCCCGTCCACCTGTCAAGGATCTTTAAATTCTATTTTCAAAAACTACAACAGGTTTTGGGCCCCCTCTATTAAAAAATCCTAGATCCGCGCCTGGTAGTTCAGGTGGACACTCTATTGACGTACACATGCCACCCTTAATAAAGTAAAGTTTGTTTTATTTAACGACGCCACTAGAGCACATTGATTTTTAATCTTATCATCGGCTATTGGACGTCAAACATATGGTAATTCTGACACTGTTTTTTAGAGGAAACCCGATGTCGCCACATAGGCTACTCTTCTTTACGACAGGCAGCAAGGGATCTTTTATTTGCGCTTCCCACAGGCAGGATAGCACAAACCATGGCCTTTGTTGAACCAGTTATGGATCACTGGTCGGTGCAAATGGTTTACACCTACCCATTGAGCCTTGCGGAGCACTCACTCAGGGTTTGGAGTCGGTATCTGGATTAAAAATCCCATGCCTCGACTGGGATCCGAACCCAGTACCTACCAGCCTGTAGACCGATGGCCTGCCACGACGCCACCGAGGCCGGTCCCTTAATAACTGCACATTTTCAACTAGGGTGGGCAAGCTCAGACAATTGAAGGTAATCATCGGAGTTGGGTAATCAAGCCGAACGTGAACAAACAACCACTTAAAGCGTATCACGTCTTAATGATTGGTTATGGACTATTAATACGTCATGGATGTCAGTTCCGTCACGTGCTTACATGATCACGAAGTACCCAGTTCTTTGACTCGGACGCCTGGTGAAATGTTAAATAAGGGTATCAGCTGACAGTGTTTAACCGGGCGTGGTTTTGTGGACGGTTTACACCAACACAGGGCGGCACAGCGCCGCGTGTATTACGCTGATAAAACATCAAAAGCCATATTTGTATGATGTGTTATTGACCATAACAAATCTGAAAAATAATCAGCGCTATTTGATATATGATAAAATAATTTATTAACTTCACCTTTTCATAAGTGTAATATTTGGGTATTAGTATGTAGGTGAAAATAATACAACAATAACATTTTATCTGGAACCATAATAGTGAATGTAGTGAAAAAGAATAATAACAAAAACCATAATAGTGAATGTAGTGAAAAAGAATAATAACAAAAACAAAACAAAGAAAAGAAAAAATGATCTGCTTTACATCATTTTGGCATTTCCCCCGATACTCAGTTGTTTTAGGCCTTAGTATATATATTTTGCTTGAAACTAACGACCATATAATACTTATGCGCGTGTGCAGGGGGTCTAGACTGTCGCGAGTGAAGTTTATGAGGGGTCCGTCGTGCACTGCCGGAAAATATATAGAACAAAAGAAAATTTCCTTGAGCAGATGGGTGTCGATCCCCGAACCCCCTCCTGCACACGCGCCTGCCTTGTTCCCTTTAACAACCTAACATAAACGTATGCTTGTTTGTTTTGTTTAACGACACCACTAGAGCACACTGATTTATCAATGATCGGCTTTTGGATGTCAAATATTTTGCATATTTGACACGTGGGGGCGGGACGTAGCTCAAAGATAAAACGCTCGCCTGATGCACGATCGATCTAGGATCGATTCCCGTCGGTGGGCCCATTGGGCTATTTCTCGTTCCAGCCAGTGCTCCACAACTGGTTTAGCAATGGCTGTGGTATGTACTACCCTGTCTGTGGGATGGTGCATATAAAAGATCCTTTGCTGCTAATCAAAAAGAGTAGCTCATGAAGTGACGACAGCGGGTTATCTCTCTCATATCTGTATGGTCCTTAACCATATGTCTGACGCCATATAACCGAAAATAAAATGTTTTGAGTGCGTCGTTAAATAAAACATTTCCTTTCTTTCTTCCTTCATTGACAAGTGGTGTTTAGTAAGGTGCAGGTAGTAGAAAAAAGGGCACTTTTGCATTCGTATCCCCTGCTAGAGCTCTACAAACACTGACTAAAATAGTAATGGAGATTAGAAAACAAATATGAGAATATATACTCAAACCGGGACGGGACGTAGCCCGGTGGTAAAGCGCTCGCTTGATGCGCGGTCAGTTTGGGATCGATCCCCGTCGGTAATCCCCGTTGGTCTATTTCTCGCTCCAGCCAGTGCACCACGACTGGTACATCAAAGGCAGTGGTATGTGCTATCGTGTCTATGTGATGGTGCATATAAAATATCCCTTGCTACTAATAAAAAAAATATATAGCGGGTTTCATCTCTCAGACTACATATGTTAAATTACCAAATATTTGACATCCAATAGCCGATAATTAATAAATCAGTGTGCTCTAGTGTTGTCGTTAAACAAAAACAAAACAAAACAAATATACTCAAACCATAAATGCAATTTGATTTATATATTAGGCTTTATATATTTCTGGACACTGAAATAACGATTATACCCTATAGTGTAGAATAGATAAAACAATTTTCGTGCTGAAAGTAATGTTGTTGTTTTTTGTCTTTGCGAACCAGAGAAAACGCTCATAATAAATATTAGGAGTGCTATCTATAGTCCCATGTTGGGGTTTACAATCACACCAGTTTCAAAAATGTTAATGGTTATGGTAATCCTTTAAATAAAAAATACATAAAAACAACAACAAAAAAGACCAAAAAAGACAACGACCCCCAAAAATTATATTATACATTATATTATAATTTGAAAATGTAAAGAGAATTAAGTAAATGAAAAGTATTATTGAGAAAAGGAAAAAAGAAAAGAAAAAAAGAAGAAAAAGATGAGAAATAAGGAAAAGAAAACATTTAAAAGAAATGATGGAGAAGAAGAAGAAACGCAATTCCGAATGAGGTGACTCTTGGAAACATAATCGCCCGCAAGAAGTAGAATGTAACGGGATCATAGCCGCAAATATACTACATAGCTTGAGCCGTTGACTTTTCAATGCCAATCTTGTTTTGTAGGCGATTGTTAAAGCCGCACACCCTAGTTCCATCCATCGAAAATAAATTATAATTTGGTTAATCTACAAACCTGTAACACACTTAGATCACGTTTTTATCAAATGGAGTGAAAAAGCAGGTTTTATATCGATAAATACCATGAGAATCCCCATGTCCCAATTGCTTGAAATAATTTTGAAAGTTAGTATTCTGATGTCACCGGTAGAAGCACAACAATGCCTACGTCACGACAAATTTCACAGACTTGGGGTGCGTTCGTTTCACCTCTCCTGGACATGTTCCAACTGTTCTGTCCTGGTTATATCCCCTCTCCAGATATCGTAAGACTTAGCAAAATTATTGGTTTTAAGGGTCTGTAACGTTTTGTATTGAGAACTGTGAAGAAAAATCTCACAAATGAACAACGACAAATCGCATGTTGATTGCGCGAACCGTGCACGAGAAAACAAACCGAACCAAAATGATAACGGTCACGTGATATACCAACGTCTGTGACATTAAAAATAGATTGGACCTCGCTTGCTTAACGGTTTTTTCTCGACAACACGTTTTGTGAAAAAATGCAAAAAAATGCATTTCGTGGTTTTACAAACATCAGGATTATCAAAAAGCACTTCAGGAAAATGGAAATGTGTATTCTAAATAATAAAATGTAAGTAAAGTGCAATTTTATTTGTGAAAAATGGGGTTTAATAGCGAAAAACAACGCCGTAATGGTTAACAAATAAACGTAACTAGGGTGTGTCCCTTTAATAGTAATAATTTCAAAGAAGTTCACTTGGAAATATAGAGATCGATTCTCATTCGATGTCTTTTCTGCCATTCCAGACAACGTGGAACGCTTTTACTTAATCTTTAACTTAAAATTAAAATGGACAGATGTTTTCTTCTCCGTACTTCCGTCTACTGTTCAGCCCAGTGGTAAAGCGCTCGCCTGATGCTCGGTCGGTTAGGGATCGATCCCCGTCAGTGGGCCCATTGGACTATTTCTCGCTCTAGCCAGTGCACCACGACTGGTACATCAAAGGCCGTGGTATGTGTTATCCTGTATATATGGCTGGTGCATATAAAAGATCTCTTGCTGCTAATCGAAAAGAGTAACCCATGAAGTGGCGACAGCGGGTTTCCTCCCTCAATATCTGTGTGGTCCTTAACCATATGTCCGACGCCGAATAACCGTAGTCGTTAAATAAAACATTTCCTTCCTTCCTTCTCAAAAATATATTTGATACAGAAAGCACCTCAATGGGAAATAAAACTATGAAATCGGAAGTAGGTAAGAGTCAGCTTCTTACGCACATATTTGATATTCTTTAATAAAATAAATAAAATATTTAAAACATTGTCGTATGAATCAGTTTGGGGGGAGGGGGGGGGGGGGGAGAGCGTGACACCCCATTTGAAGGCCCAAACATTTACTTTTTTTATATTTTATTGTTTGTGCCCCTCCCCCAACCCAGCCTGTGCACTCACTCTTACGAGTACATATCATTCATATGGAAATGTAAAACATTGTTCATGTTTATTAAAACTATTTTTCACACATCGTGATGTATATACATTTTCGTTTGTTTTGTCAGCTGGATTACTAAACAATCGGCACACTATCAAAGTCAAATGTATTATAAGAAGATTTGTTTTTATATTATAGGCCAACAGCAGTTTGTCAATTCTCTCTCTGTTTTCGAACATGACAGCTAGATGGTATTTTTGCCAAGTTTCACTTCGCCTTTGTTAGATTTTTATTGTTTTTGTTTTGTTTTTTTTGTTTGTTTTTGTTATATTTGATATATATATAGTACACGTAAAACCTATTCTACAGTTTACTATTAGCATAAAGGTAACTGAATTTAATTTGAACACTGCATGCCAATCCCCTTTAAAGGGATATTCCTGAGTTTGCTGCAGTTTTAAGATGTTATCGACTAACAGAGACTTTTTAACAATTGTAATTCCATATCAAATATATTTTTCTGCATAAAATATTAGTGGCTGTATATTAAACGTGTTTCTGATCGTTCTAATATTTGTACTAGGTTAAATTTCATTTTATTTCCTAAAATATTGTTTTTTTCATACGTACGAAAATTATTTGAAGACAAAATCCAGTTTGTGCTTCTTAGAAATATCAAGACCACCAGAAATACATTGAATATACAGACACTGATATTCTAAACAATAAAATATATTTAATATGTAAGTTTAATCGCAGAAATATTTTATTAGTCGGAAACATCTTACAATGGAGCAAACTCAGGAATGTCCCTTTAAAGTATTTCACTATTGTTCATTATATAAAAATTCATGATGTAAATAGCTAAATGCTATCACGATTTTGTCTTTGGTGCAACTGCTGAAGCATATGTATAGTCTGATTAAAATTAGCTCAACTATTACCTGTGGTGGAACAGTAGAGTTGATTTCAATCAGATTGGCATATACTAGTATTATATGCGTAGGAAGCAGGGATGGGAAGCAGGGCGGCAGGAAGGCAGGAAGGCAGGGAGGCAGGGAGGCGAATTAGTCCCTTCAGTTACTGGTATCTATGATTATTACATTATTACACAGCGGAGTTTCACATCAATTCATCTCTCTCATCTGTCACCATCTACCTACCATTCTCATTATCTTCATATAAAAATCTTTCCAATTTCTCCCACGATTTCAATCTGTTTCGACCCTTTCTGTGAGTTTCTTCCAACTCTGTCTTCTGAGCTGTCCACACCATCGCCTACCTGTCTCAACGTCCTCCACGAGTGCAGTCTCTGTGCACTTCCCTGCACCCACCTGGCATCCTCCTCCTCTGCTGCTTATAAAGCTGGTCTGACCCACGGCACTAACTAACAACCGCCGGTAGTTGTGGAGCATACTAGGTAGTTACATGTGCATCTTAGCAATGCCAGAAGTAACTATTGAACACTCTCCGAAGTGGTCAGATTAAGCCCACAGCTAAAAGCTGATGGGGAATGACCTGTCGCGGTTGGAGAGACAAGGACTGATATATCGAGGTGGACAGTGAAAGAAGTTGAAAGATAGGAGGAGTTGCCAGATCAGGAAGAAATGAGATGGAATTCAAAGAAGTAAAAGGAAAGGGGACAGTGGGAATTAAAAAAATTATAATTAGTATTCTTTTATTTACAGTAACAAACTATCATAATATATTACCCCTACAAAAGCCTGAATACAAAATAAATACATTAATTCTGGAACCATCCCCCATAAAAACCACAACTCTTAATGTAATTTTGTAATGCCTTAAAATGAAAAACAACCACCAGATGTGAAGTACCCAATGCGGGGACATGTAACAGTTTAAACGTGTGGCATATTTCACATGCCAGTGAGTAACACTCTAAACAAACAGGCCTTGTTCAAAATGTGCTGAATCAGAGGCGATAGGGCATAAATAACCCGTGTTATGAGGCTTTTAAAAAAAAAAAAATTCCTCTTGCACAAAAAAGATCGGGTTATTTTATTATATATTATGCATTTTCCTTCCTTAATGGCAGCTCTCGTATTTCACAGCCCTTTGGGTTAGAGCGCAGCGATCGACTCGGAAGATAATACACCGCAAAGAAAGAGGTCGTCCTGAATCCAGCAACAAACTCAGGGGGTGGCTCTTTGTGTTGCCCCCTCTTCCCGTTTATCGGATCTTGGTCAAACTGAATGCTTAGCTGGTACGATACACAACAAGCGATCGCCTACATTAATGTTGAATTTTCCAAGTGGAACGATTATTTTCATATTATGTGACCCGAGACAATCCCTGGCCATGCTCATCAAAATTTTACAGTCCCCAGCTAACTATGAAGAGAATAAAAGACGGATAGCTAACAATGCAATGCACGTTTAGACTGATCAGCGGGGAGTCCCTGTCAACGCAAGCAGAGGCTTGGAACCGAAGAAAAAGACTGACATGGATGCATGTGCTTCCCAGGATGTTGGTCTGTCATGCAAATTTGTAGCCCAGACTGTGATACGTGCTTTGTGCTTTCTTTCTAGAGGCAACAAACGAAGAGCATGTGGTTCCTATAGAATTACATGCTTGTTTTCCCTCTACAGGCCTGGCCTCTTAAACCTGCATGGCATTTTAAAATATTATTATAATTTAAAAAGATTTTGTTTTTTATATTGCTTATGATTTATCGTATAACCATGATATCAAAGCATATACTTTACCGCATACCTTCGAAGCAGCCATCCTTTGAATGCAAATTGATTATTCTTGCCTTCCTTTATATAAGTTTATATATTATATCTTTTTTTTTTTCCACTCCTCTGTATTAAGTGACTGGATAATTTTTTTATTAACATGCCCAACTTTCATGAAGTGCTGTATTGCAATAGATACTTATACTTTTCTATGTTCTATTTCAGTATTTTCTCATGCTATTTGTGCTAAGATATTCTGATTAAATCAGTATAACAACAATAGTGTATGTTATACCTACGTCACCTGGGTGGCATTTCGTACACCAACTGTCGCAAAGCTATGCGTGACCAAGCTGCCAACTCCCCAGACCAGCCTTCACAGATGTTCGGTCAGGCCGCTCCCGAGATTTGACCCGACGTACAATCACGACCACAACTATGTTTCCATCAATACGGCTGCTGTGCAGTGCAGTGCAGACGTATGAGTTTGTTGTGTTTCCATATGTATACGGCTGCTGAATGTGATATTAGTGCAGTCATGGCATCCAACCGGCCTCGGTGGCGTCGTGGTTAGGCCATCGGTCAACAGGCTGGTAGGTACTGGGTTCAGATCCCAGTTAAGGCATGGGATTTTTAATCCAGATACCGACTCCAAACCCTGAGTGAGTGCTCCGCAAGGCTCAATGAGTAGGTGTTATTTGTTTTACAAATTTAATAAGCTTTGCTAAATCGTGTCAGCTAACACACGAGACATGGTTGTATAGAACCAACTTTTTGGTGAAAGCCCTGCGATGCCAGGCGAATCCTCCGTGCGGTTCATTATGCAGTCTAACTACAATAGTGTCGGAAATGGAATAAAAATGATTTTGTTCAATTATTTTTTTCATGTTAAACTGACAAATAAATATTTTGTAAATACCTATTTAATGATACTCTACCTAATTTAGCATTTACTTGTTTTGGCTCTCATTGATGTACAAGATGGTGTTTACTCTTGAAATTCAAATAAAGATGTCAGTAAACAGGTGATTTGTGACATTTATTGGAACAAACTATAACACATTTTGATCATTTTTCATTTCATTTACTCTTAAACAAACTTTTAATTTAAAACTGTAAGTTAACTAATTATTTCAAATTGCAGCATAAATTATTAATTATGACAAACATATTTATTGAATATAAATTCAATATAACTACATTACAAATTTACACAATCTTGCAACCACTTAAAGGTGCAATATCATAGTTATATGTGAGCATCTTTTGTGATAAAGATTCTCCAGTGAAAATGTATTTTCTACTAGTAGATAAAATTATTTCCTATAATATTTTATGGGCATATAGTTAAAGGTGTCTTCTTTAAATGTTAAATAAAAATTGTATTAAGAAAATGATTTGCAATAGCTGTCATTGTGCAACCGGTATAACAGATCACAAACTCAGAATTGTTCTTTACAGTTTTGCTGAAAAGTTACCTATAAATGACTACAAAGAATTTTGTTTTGGAGAGGGATATAGGGGTAAACCATCATCAGAAACAGTCCCTCACATATTGTACATAACAGCAATGAAACGGATACATGTTGACCAAAATTTTTTATAGTCTCTTCCAATAAAGTGTACAAATCACCTGTTTACTGACATCTTTCTTTTAATTTCAAGAGTAAACACCACCTTATACATTAATGAGAGCCCAAACAAGTAAATGCTAAATTAGGTAGAGTATCATTAAATAGGTATTTACAAAATATTTACTTGTCAGTTTATTATGTAACAAATAATCGACGAAAATAATTTTATTCTATTTCCGACAGTACTTTAGTATCGCATCATGATCCGATCAAAAACGAAATGCATGCGTTTCCGCGCGGGTGCGTTGTACGAAAAGCACATATATGTATATGGAAATACTAAGGCCTTGGTCACACTGTGAGCGTTTTATATGTGATTTTCTTTGCGATTTTAACACGCGTTGTTGCACTGAAATGAAAACAACTTACAATATATGCATTGTACTGGTCGCACTGTGTGTATTGCGTTGTCGCAATGTGTTGGGACGAAGCTAAAAAAATATTTCATTTCTTAACGCATCGCATAATATAATACCGCATGCATTTTCCATTGTTGAGGCAAAATGTTTCTGATGCTGCTGCAATGTCATGTACTCTTATCATGTACCAACAACGTACTTAACTTATTTATAGGTACCGGTACATATTGATAGTTTATGTGGAGGTAGTTGAGGTATATGCGATTCATGTGTAAGAATAAAATTAATGTAGCACTACAGCCGTACTGATGGAAAAATAGTTCATTACTCAAGAGTTTAAAGTTAAAGTTTGTTTTGTTTAACGACATCACTAGCGCACATTGATTAATTAATAATCGGCTATTGTATGTCAAACATGTGGTAACTTGTAGTCATCAGAGGAAACCCGCTACATTTTTCCATTAGCAACAAGGGATCTTTTATATGCACTTTCCCACAGATAGGAAAGCACATAATACCACCGCCTTTGACAAGTTGTGGCGCACTATTTGGAACGAGAAAAAACAACAATCAGTTGAATGGATCACTGAAGTGTTTCGATCCTGCGACGCAGGCTCCTCGGGCGAGCGCTCAACCTACTGAGCTACACCACTCAAGAGAAAATCAAGCGTAACCAACCACCATCTCACGCCGACGTCTCACTACAGGTGGGGTAGGCGTGGGTGCGTGGTGGCATCAGATTGTAGACCTTTAGCAAAATCATCGCTTTTGCCACACAACCGAGACTATGTCGATTAGCCACTGCTGACAACATTTTGTGACATAAGATCTCATGTGATTAATCTTTAATAAAACTATGTATATATATATATATATATATATGAATTATGTGGGGGGTTTGCGACTTATTTGACACCATAACAAATTAAAAAGTATGAATGTCTGTTTCTTTCTTCCCGTTTCTGTTTTTCATATTTTAATGATTCCTTCTTTTTTTTAAATCAGATTTTATTTCTTTTTTTAGTTTTTGTTTTTGTTTTTCATACATATAAAAGATACCTGGTTACTTTTTTTAGGAAAGAAAGAAAGACATGTTTTATTTAACGACGCACTCAACACATTTTATTTACGGTTATATGGCGTCAGACATGGTTAAGGATCGCACAGATATTGAGAGAGGAAACCCGCTGTCGCCACTTCATGGGCTACTCTTTCCGATTAGCAGCAAGGGATCTTTTATATGCACCATCCCACAGATAGGGTAATACATACCACGGCCTTTGATATACCAGTCGTGGTGCACTGGCCTTGTTTTAGGAGTAACTCCTTTGGCGGAATAGAGTCTGTTTCTCACAAACAGGATGAGACATATTACGGCCTTTGTAATACTGGTGGAACGGCATAAAACTAATTCCGTCCATCTGTCTATCGGTGTGGATCAATTCCACGATGCAATGCATCCCAAGTGAAGGTTGTACCACTATGCCACACCGAACTACCCACAATACCTTCTCTGTCAGTCTGCCTGTGTCCGTCCATTTGTCATTTTATTTCATTTTATTATATTATTATTTGTTTGGCTATTTTTGTACTGAAATAAACCAGCAGCTTACCGCCCATAACTGAAGCCGACGAAGATGTTTGTTGAAAATTAATACGGAAACAATGACTTAGAGTCGCCGCCAGTTTTTATACGAAACCTTTTGTCGTGGTCGCGTCCCAGAAAAACAATAAGTTATGGACATATAGCTATAAAACGAGGGGGGGGGGGGGGGGGGGGATTTTGACCCTTGTTATAAAGACGCTTTCATAACCTAACGAAAAGCTTCTGCAGTATGTATATATATATATATATATATATATATATATATATATACATATATATACACATTTATATATATATATATATATATATATATATATATATATATATATATATATTTAACGACGCACTCAACACATTTTATTTACGGTTATATGGCGTCAGACATATAGTCAAGGACCACACAGATATTGAGATATGAAACCCACTGTCGCCACTTCATGGGCTACTCTTTTCGATTAGTAGCAAGGGATCTTTTATATGCATCATCCCACAGACAGGATAACACATATCACGGCCTTTGATGTACCAGTCGTGGTGCACTGACTGGAGCGAGAAATAGCTCAATGGGCCAACTGACGGGGGTCGATCCCAAACCGACCGCGCACCAAACGAGCGCTTTACGACTGGGCTACGTCCTACCCCCTTCTGCAGTATATGAGAGACGAACACGAAACAATGTCCCAACCATTATTGTTACTTTTAACAAATTAAACATTAATGAAGTTGACATTTTCAAAATAAAGCCGATATAAGTAGTTTATCAACCCACCCATACTTTACATAATAATGTAACGACGAGAATAACATATTACATGTTATTTAACGGATTAAATTAATAGTTAAAAGTTCTACAGACATTTTAACTAGGGGAAACCCCAACATAGAACAACAACAACAAAAGAAACACCATGAAATAAAGGTGAAATATCAGAACATGTAATGTATATAAGGATGTATTGTACTATAGTAATCGCACAAAATTAGTATGGTAGAAAAAGTTATTCATTGATTCATGCAGCATGATATCACGTGTAGAAAATACCCATTAGATTATTCTTATACAGATACGATTATGAACATTTAACTTGTCAAAATTACTACATTATTATACATGTTATGTGTTATTATAATGTATCATCCGTGGATGTTTTGCAAAACGGTGAGCCTGGCAGTGTAGACTCCAAATTTATCACCCAGTGTCCTTTAGGCCACAAAAAAAAGAAAAAGAGTTGGTGATCGTCCCCGCCCGTACCTGAAAAATGCGCCCGCCCCTGAATTTTTATTATTTTTTATTTTGTTAAAAATTGTTAAAAATGCGTCGAGATAGCAGCAATTCAACTTTCGTAAGCACCGTAACGGGCTAAATCATCACCAGGTCCATCTGGCGGCCAGTGAAGGAGCTACAACATCCAGGTGCATGCACTGTTGGCTGCTACTCCCGCAAACAAAATGGTCTCCAGGGTTTTATAAAGTTTTTCACAGAAAAAACCCACACACCCCACCCTGATTTGTGTGATAAAAAGGACGATCACCAACTCTTTTTTATTTTTATTTGGCCTTATAAAAAGGTGCTTGTTATTTTAGCTATATGCATTTATGGTAGCTATCATATCAATATTTATTTAAAATTTTAGTTTATATGTAGCCAAAACACATCAGGATTTCGTTTTCACAGTTTTCTCTGCTGCTATTTTTAATATTTGTTTTACACCAGAAATAATTTACGTTTTTTGCAGACAATTTTAATCGTTAGAATCTCAGCGTTATACGGGTACTTACGGTTGCCCTAAGGTTACTTTATGAAATGCTTTTAATGCTTACGTGTGTCAGCCGTAATGCTGACCTTAAATCGCTACAATCAATCGTAACTACGATCATGTCGCGAAACACAACCCTGATGGTGGTCCGTATAAACAAGAGACAGTCGTATGAATTTACTCAAATATATTTATTTTACTGGCTTCGCAAGCCGTATTCCTTGTGTCACCGTCACTTTATTATCAATAAATCTCAAACTGTACCTAGAATAGTTGTTGGAGCGATGCGTTCATTCATTATTTAGTTCATATAGCATACGTTAAATACTTTCATCGGGGATACGGAATGCTGAATGTAGGAAAGAAGATAAAAAAAAAAAAAAAAAAAAAAAAGAAAGAAAAAAGAAACAAGAATAAAAGAAATGGAAAAATAAAACAGAAAAAAAAGGAAAGAAAGAAAGAAAGAAAACTTTACATAATATACTAATTTCACATTAATAATGCATGTTAAATTAGTCATCAGCAGGATGCGGTTGGTAACTGTCGCAAAAAGCGCGCCAACCAAGGGCAAGCATGTCTTCAGAAACCTTCTGTCAGGACCGTGCCAATGGCTCCAAGTCGATTCCGGACTTTCTGGATGGTGTTGGGCGCAAAATACACATTACCGAGTGCTTTTGAACAGATTGAATTATTGACATTTGCTCATGTGGGATGAATATAACAATATAAATGTGATAAAAGTTGAATAGTAAAAGTATGATTTGTCGAAGAATTATATGTTTAGAAATAAGATATTATGTGTTGAAACTTTAATAAAATCTCTAAAATTCATGTGATAAATGCGTGAATTACCTGATTTTTTGTAACTTATAAGATGTAATGTGTGAATTTGACTGAATATGTTTCTTTATTTCCTACCCGATTTAGGTTCTTTTTTCCGTTTCCTTCTTTCCGTTTACTAGGATAATACCCAGTGGTTGTTCCTCTATTACGTAGCCAAGTTTTAAAGTGCTCGCTTGATGCGCGGTCCATCTAGGCTCGATCCCCGTCGGTGAGCCCATTGGGCTATTTCTCGTTCAACCCAGTGCACCACGACTGATATATCAAAGGCCATGGTATGTGTTATCCTGTCTGTAGGATGATACATATAAAAGATCCCTTGCTACTAATGGATAAATGTAGCAGGTTTCCTTTCTAAGACTAGATGGGAAGCGCAAATAAAAGATCCCTTGCTGCCTGTCGTAAAAGAGTAGCCTATGTGGCGACAGCGGGTTTCCTCCAGAAAACAGTGTCAGACTGACCATATGTTTGACGTCCAATAGCCGATGATAAGATAAAAAATCAATGTGCTCTAGTGGCGTCGTTAAATAAACAAACTCTCTCTCTAAGACTAGACATTGAAATTACTAAATGTTTGACATCCAATAGCCGATGATTAATAAATCAATGTGCTCTAGTGATGTCGTTAAACAAAACAAACTTTAACTGCTACGGGCACTAATCTGGTGCAGGGCGCACAGTAAGTCAATACGTTTCTTAAAGAACCACACTTTCTATGTCCGTTCGGACTAGCACTAATCCAGCCGACGACATGACGCCGAAAGTTAGCCCAAGATGTTGGCATTAGTGAGAAGTCGAAGTCGCTGTAATTTTTAGACCTAATCCGATTTCAAAAAGAAAATCACACAACAGATGCAAAGACACCGACATGTTTACTGACAAAAGCCTCACTTAGCACCTTGTTGGCCCCTTGTTTCATCTGGCGTGAGACTGGACATCAACGCATGTCACGCCGTTTGCAAGTTGACCAGTCAAGGATTGTTCAGATCTAAGTTCATCATCGCAAACCAATGTAGCATTCCGTACAGTACACTGCATTTACGAAGAATACTGCACTTCGTAAATGCAGTATACTGTACGGAATGGTACTTTTTGGCTTGGGATAATGACCTAAGTTCGGCTGGCCGTTTTTTTGCTAATCATTTGCAGACTATTTTGACTGGTTCTCTTAGAAAGAAATGTTTTATTTAACGACGCACTCAACACATTTTATTTACGTTTATATGGCGTCAGACATATGGTTAAAGACCACACAGATTTTGAGAGGAAACCCGCTGTCGCCACTACATGGGCTACTCTTCCGATTAGCAGCAAGGGATCTTTTATTTGCGCTTCCCACAGGCAGGATAGCACAAACCATGGCCTTTGTTGAACCAGTTATGGATCACTGGTCGGTGCAAGTGGTTTACACCTACCCATTGAGCCTTGCGGAGCACTAACTCAGGGTTTGGAGTCGGTATCTGCATTAAAAATCCCATGCCTCGACTGGGATCCGAACCCAGTACCTACCAGCCTGTAGACCGATGGCCTGCCACGACGCCACCGAGGCCGGTGGTTCTCTTAGTGGTCATTCTGTGTAGCGTAAAAACTAGACTAGCAAGCGTTAGCTAGATAGATTTCTAGTTTAACGTGCCCATATACCACTAGGGTTTCGAACACACCCATCCCGAGTCCCTGCCTCCGATAAGATCGGTGGCCTGACTCGGGATGGGGTGGGGGGGGGGGGGGGGGGGGGGGGGGGGGTTAGAGTTAAAAATGGGCAGAATTTTGAAAATAGCAATTAGTAAAAAAGTTAATAGAATTAAAAAAAAAATTAAAATTAAATAAATGTTACAAGCCAAAAATAAAAAGAATTGACTGCTCGGCCGAATATTTATATAATTTGGAGCATTTTAGAAGGACAGTCCAAAATTAAATAAAAGAAAGAAGAGAGGATCGGACTATTTAATAATATAATAAAAGAAAGTAATTTCGACATAAAATTTTGAACGAAGGTCTAAAAGTTTGAAGTCCGACCTATATGTCCACGTGAGTGGCCTCGTTAAGGCCGTTTGGGTGCACAGCTTATAGGGACGAGATGGGTTGCATCCCGTCAAGAAAACCCCTAGGTTGACAGTCGATAGACGTTGAAATTGTAGTGCTGTGCTGAAATACAGATCTTGAGAAGCCGGATCCGTCTGAACGAGAGAGAGAGAGAGAGAGAGAGAGAGAGAGAGAGAGAGAGAGAGAGAGAGAGAGAGAGAGAGAGAGAGAGAGAGAGAGAGAGAGAGAGAGAGAGAGAGAGAGAGAGTATAGGCGGGTATAGTCCCGTCGTTATGGGTTGGGTATAGTGGTGCGGACGGGCCCGACTCCGGAGGATACGAGATGGTATCACTATAAAGCAAAGTAAAGTCTAGAAAAGAGTAGTAGGGGCCGACCCCGCTTCCTATTTCTTCTTAGAGTGGGGCGGTCAATCTTCCAATGCTGCTAGGACAGGCTCGGACATGTAGAGACTAAACGCGAACAACCGTGGCGTTCTGCAGACTGGCTGTCATACGAGTCACAAAAACACAAGTCGACATAGTCAGCCGGAGAAATGACGTGGAGGCAAGGAATCTCGCTAAAAAAGAATCCAACCTGGTGGTGCAGGCTGTCGAAACGAGAAGCGTTCCAGCGTTCAGTCAGTTCCAATGACCCACACATCCCAGTAGAAAACTTCATTTCGCTGACAAAAACAACGAAATGAAGGATCCCCAAGTCGAGCACACGAAAGCACGTGCAGTGTGCACAAGCGAAACAAACACGTCTTACCGCGTCGAGCTCCAGACTAGAAATGCAAGCGTTAGCGACGAACGGCTGGTTTAACTTACCCTGCTTCTCGGTCGGATTAATTTTAGTAATGCCGGAAAATAGTGATTATTACTTTCATTTTAATATAACGACACATTTATTTTAAGTTACTTAATACTAACCCGTTTTTTCAATAAAAATATTCAATTATTTTGATTACATTTTATTACCGAAAGTAGTATTTGATTTCGAAATATTACGATTCGGACAGTTTATAATTCGGAACTTTTCCGAATAAAAGCGGAGCCTTTCCGAATGAACGCGGAACATGACGAAACAACTAAACGCAACGATAAAGTTCACTTCGCTCATTTCTACTTTGCTGTGTTGTAGGACGGTTTGTAGTATAGGAAGACAAAGTTTTATTAATACAAACATTTTATATTTTTAAAAGGTTCACGTTCTAGACAACATACTTTAGTCAAAGTCAATACAACATACTTTATTGTCCCACTGGCCCAGTTCTGTACTACAGGCAACGGTGCAAGACGTATATATCCATCTATCGTTTTCACACATGTATGTCTTGTATTAAAACATGAACATATTTTATGAATAAGCTGTGTAAAAAACCCAAAAAACTTTAATATTTTTAATATATGGAAGAAGGAAGGAAATGTTTTATTTAACGACGTTCTCAACACATTTGTTAACGGTTATATGGCGTCAGACATATGGTTAAGGACCACACAGATATAGAGAGGAAACCCGCTGTCGCCACTTCATGGGCTACTCTTTTTCGATTAGCAGCAAGGGATCTTTTATATGCACTATCCCACAGACAGGATAACACATACCACGGCCTTTGGTATACCAGTCGTGGTGCACTGGCTGGAGCGAGAAATAACCCAATGGGCCCACCGACGGGGATCGATCCCAGACCGACCTCGCATCAAGCGAACGTTTTACCACTAGGCTACGTCCCGCCCACTTTTAATATATGGATTACGCAAAAAAACCTCTCACCTTGATGTGATGTACCTCATTAACATGACAATGTAAAATGATACGACGTCCATACACATTCAGCGTGCCTGGGCACAAAGATGCATTATAATATATGTCAACTAAATATTTACAGGCATTTTATTACCGGAATTTACATAATAAATGCACACATTATTAACTCCGAAGATCGTGTCTTTATTAATTGTAATACATGGGGCGATAATAATATGTTTTGCAGACGACCAGTCAATCCCTGTTACGGTGATGACATGCTTCAATGCATTATTGAAAAACAAGTTATCATGGGGAAGTTGAACGCCCTCTCACCCCACACAAATATTAATAAACCCTAACTACAACCATATAATTTATTATATAAAAAGAGTATTCGTTATGTAGATGTTTTAAGGGTGGAGTAAAATTTATTTTAAATTCTTCTGACGAAAACAAAATCTTTGCAAATCCTTTAGTATGAAGGTATGTAGCTACGCATCTGAGAGGTAGACGACTGGCACATGGTGCAACAATGTTTAAGATTTGTTTTGTTTAACCACACCACTAGATCACATTGAATATTTTATCACCCGCTGTTAGATGCAAACGTTTAATTATTTCAGAAGAAACTTGCTACATTTTTCCATTAGCGGCAAATATCTTTGTATGCATTTTCCCACAGACAAGGCAGCATATGCCTTGATCTTTGATATACCAGTTACGTGGCACTGGTTAAGATGGACCGGCCTCGGTGGCGTCGTGGCAGGCCATCGGTCTACAGGCTGGTAGGTACTGGGTTCGGATCCCAGTCGAGGCATGGGATTTTTAATCCAGATACCGACTCCAAAACCTGAGTGAGTGCTCCGCAAGGCTCAATGGGTAGGTGTAAACCACTTGCACCGACCAGTGATCCATAACTAGTTCAACAAAGGCCATGGTTTGTGCTATCCTGTCTGTGGGAAGCGCAAATAAAAGATCCCTTGCTGCCTGTCGTAAAAGAGTAGCCTATGTGGCGACAGCGGGTTTCCTCTCAAAATCTTAACCATATGTCTGACGCCATATAACCGTAAATAAAATGTGTTGAGTGCGTCGTTAAATAAAACATTTCTTTCTTTTTTTTTTGGTTAAGACGAGGAAAACGCAATGAGTCTACCAGTGGACAAGATGTAACAACATGAATTAGCCGCCACACGTTTTGAAGGAATGGCCTACGCCCCGTTTTACGAAACGATCTTAGCACTAAGATCACCGTAAGTGCATAGCTACCTAAATACACTTATGGTGACCTTAGAGCTAAGATCGCTTCGTAAAACGGTCCCCTGGAGTTTATTTGTAATTTTCTACATTCAAAACCACCATTTTTCTCCGCGACCTCCTTCTAAGCAATTTCATAGTCTAAAATGCCCTATTTTACATTCTAAACCCTTCATGGCAGCATTTTCAATTGGCCCAAAATGCCAGACTGCAATCTTTGCTCATTTACTCGCTCTGTCCCTCTTTAACAACACCTTAGTTAAATGAGAATTGTTTACGCCAAAAAACTTTGTGAAGTTCTACACAATAAAATCAGAGCCATGCCTTGCCTGATACAACATGGGGTGGGGTGGGGGGTGGGCGGAGGGGCGCATAAAGAAAGAATAAAAACACAATAAGGGCACTTTTAAAATTAAAAAGGGCACGTTTCCATAATTCGAATGCCATACTACCATCTAGGTATAGGCATGTATACATTTGTAGATATATAAAACCCCGTCAAAAGCTAAATACTTATGTTGTGCTTAGAACACGCTACTTTTACTACAAACCAAAACTAAAGTTTGTTTTGTTGAACTACACCACTAGAGCACATTGGTTTATTTATCATCGGTTATTGGTGTCAAACATTTAGTAATTATGACATATAGTCTTGGAGAGGAAACCCGCTACATTTGTGTTTTTATAGTAGCAAGGGGTATTTAATAAGCACCGTCCAACAGACAGGATAGCACATACCACGGCCTTTGATATACCAGTTGTGGTGCACAGCCTGGAACGAGAAATAGCCCCTAGGTATGGGCATGTATACATTTGTAGATATATAAAGCCCCGTCAAATGCTAGATACTTATGTTGTGCTTAGAACACGCTACTTTTACTACAAACCAAAACTAAAGTTTGTTTTGTTTAACTACACCACTAGAGCACATCGGTTTGTTTATCATCGGCTATTGTGTGTCAAACATTAGGTAATTCTGACATATTCTTAGAGAGGAAACCCGCTGCATTTTTCCATTAGTAGCAAGGGATCTTTTATATGCACCATCCCACAGACAGGAGAGCACATACCACGGTCTTTAATATACAAGTCGTGATGCACTGGCTGGAACGAGAAATAGTCCAATTGGCTCACCGACGGAGATCGATTCTAGGCCGACCGCGAATCAGGCCCCACAAACTGACACAGTCTGCAGAACTGGATACAGTGAAGTGAACGATTATACACATTCGAACTAGAAGAGCACGAAACAGAGATTTTAAGGCAAGTGCTGTGTTAGTTCGCGGATTAGGCCTTAAACACAACCAGCAAACAACAAATAATAAGCCCTGTTGTTGTCAAAATATTGTTCTCACTGTGTAAAAGGAATTATTGTTGTCTGTTTTATTCTAAAGATATTTGTTTGTTTTATCCATTATTCTACCAGCAGAACGTTATACTCGGTATATAAAAAAAACCCCCACATCGTTATGTCTAAAGTTTCGTTAACACGGCGCGATTTCTAGTAACTCTCGGTAGCATGGCATCTAAAACCCCTACCGGTGGATTTTTTTTCAATATGACCACAGATCCCCCTAAGCAACTGTGAGGCACCATAAGCCTAAACGACCCCCCCCCCCCCCCCCCCCCTCAAAATCCTGGCTACGGGCCTGAGTTTTGGACTATCTAGGCGATCAGAAGCGTAGTTACATAGACATATACGTACGTATATATATTTGTTAAGTCAACTGTATGTGGCATGGTGTCTTTAAACCGTCACAACCATAAGCGTCCGAGAAAATGAGGCGAGGGGAGGGGGAGGGTAACTGCCCCTCCTAGTGCAGGATCAAAACCTCAAATTCGGGCAAAGATTACAGATATTCGGGAAAAATATGTTAGCCTGAGACCTCTTTACCATGTATTTTCATCATTCTACCCTCCAAATTAGTTGTAATCCATGTAAAAATGGGTATTAATTCGTTTACAACCCTATATAGCTCTTTGGTAATAATGTTAATATGAATAAATGTTGTTATCCAGATTCGGGCATTTTCGTTTAATTCGGGCAAAAGCCAGCCTGCAACCCTACCCCCCCCCCCCCCACACCCACCCCACCCCATCACGAATGGGAGTCCGTACGCCTATGGTCACAATATCACTTATTGCTCATCATAACTTGCGACTACCCGCAACGCCAAATCGTGAGTATTCTACAGTTAGACAGATTTGTGTAGATCGAGGGGGGTCAGATGAACGTGTATCGTCTGTGTTTCCAGCTGTTACAAGTCGCGCATTTAACAAAACATGCAGATCACAGGGCCAATAGCCATTTAGTCCTGATGCTTTCAGAATAAAGCCCCGTCTAATAAAATCAGAACTTGTTGTTGCATTCAGCACCTATCTGTAATACCCGACGTTAATAAAGAAAACTTAACGCTGAGGTATGTTTCTCAGAAACGTGGTTTCCGAGCTCTATTAGTTCACCCGTGGTCGATTTGTCTGTCGTCTGCTGGTTTTCTCGGATTTAAACTCGGTGGTGGTCCAACGGTGTTTTGTCACCAAATACCCTTTATCTGAAGCTCATTAACATAAAACACATGCTACGGTTTTGTACGTTTTAACAATATGCATGCTACCAGGCATGTTAAAACTCGTTACAGACAAACAAATCCCAAATCCAATAACAACAAAAAAAACCGAACGAACAACTGTGTCACCGATTCGTGTGATTTGTCTTCAAATTAAATTAAAATAAACAGAAATATGACACGAAACATATCAAAAGTAATCTTCCTTACATCACGACCCACTGGTTTAAAATGAAGATTTATTTTCCTTTAAAAAGTCATTGAAAAGGTAATACATCTTACCCGTTTCCCCCACCTACATAAACACACAAGCACCTCTCCCACTCTACCCACTGCTGCAACTTTTAAGGTATTATCAACTAACAGAGCCTTTTTAATGATTGTAGTTGTATATTTTTCTACATAAAATATTAGTGGCTGCATATTAAACGTGTTTCTGATCGTTCTAATATTTTTACTAGGTTAAATTTAATTTAATTTCCTAAAATATTATTTTTTCGTACGTACGAAATTAGTTGAAAACAGAATCCAGTTTGGGCTTCTTACAAACATTAAGACAACCAGAAACACTTTGAATGTACAGATACACTGAATGTACACTGATATTCTAAACCCGAAAATATTTTTAATATTATGTAAGTTTAATCGTAGAAATATTTTATTAGACGGAAACATCTTACAATGCAGCAAACTCAGGAATGTCCCTTTAATCAATCGATATGTCAACATTCGTACTGTTTGTTAAATTGTTTCATTTCAACGATCAAGTGACAGAGTTGTTCTGGCGGAGATCTTTCCTTTTAACAAAAGTATCAAATCTACTGCATATAATACGACAGGGTTGTATGCATTATTAAAAGAAAGAAAAGGAACGTTTGTTCGACGAGACATCAGTACTCTGTCAAGCACCAGGTAATTGTGACACAATTTTGTTTTGATGATATATTGGCAGTTTAGATAGATATATCATGGTACATTATTTTTGATGGTATATTGGTAGTTTAGATAGACATATTACGGTACATGAAAAAGCCGTTAGCCACTAATTCAAAAATTTTTCCGTACAAAAGAAATAATGTTTGTTTAAGGACATATTACGACTGTTTCGTGTTTAAAGGGACATTCCTGAGTTTGCTGCATTGTAAGATGTTTCCGACTAATAAAATATTTCTACGATTAAACTTACATACTAAATATATTTTCTTGTTTAGAATATCAGTGTCTGTATATTCAATGTGTTTCTGGTCTTCTAAATATTGCTAAGAAGCCCAAACTGGATTTTGTCTTCAAATAATTTCGTACGTACAAAAAATAAAATATTTTAGGAAATAAAATGAAATTTAACCTAGTACAAATATTAGAACGATCAGAAACATGTTTAATATACAGCCACTAATATTTTATGCAGAAAAAAATATATTTGATATGTAATTACAATCGTCAAAAAATCTCTGTTAGTCGATACCATCTTTAAAATTGCAGCAAATTCAGGAATGCCCCTTTAATATATAGGTTGGGCAAAAATAACACTCGAAGAAATAAACCAGCTTAGTTCATCCTGGAATAAAAGACTATGGGACCGGCCTCGGTGGCGTCGTGGTTAGGCCGTCGGTCAACAGGCTGGTAGGTAAAGTGTTCGGATCCCAGTCGAGGCATGGGATTTTTAATCCAGATACCGACTCCAAACCCTGAGTGAGTGCTCCGCAAGGCTCAATGGGTACGTTTAAACCACTTGCACCGACCAGTGATCCATAACCGGTTCAACAAAGGCCATGGTTTGTGCTATCCTGCCTGTGGGAAGCGCAAATAAAAGATCCCTTGCTGCTAATCGGAAAGAGTAGCCCATGAAGTGGCGACAGCAGGTTTCCTCTCAAAATCTGTGTGGTATTTCTGACGCCATATAACCGTAAAATAAAAATGTTTTGAGTGTGTCGTTAAATAAAACATTTCTTTCTTTTTAAAAGACTATGGGCTGTTAGAAAAGAAAATGTTGGGCCAATCCACCATTTGTTTAGTAGGCTACATACAGTAGGATCTCATTGGTTGAGCTTTTAAAAACAAATATATAGCATTTTTTGACATAGCATTTTCTGACATCACTTTTTGTATCACGCGCTATTTCTACCAAAAATTCAGCTAGAGTTCTTTTATATAATGCATTTTCCAATAAAAATAACACACAACGATCTTTGATGTACCAGTCGTATGACACTGGCTGATCTAGAAAACTCCTGAATCCACCGAGGACGCTTGATCCTGCGATCTGCCGCAGCTCATGTCAGCGCTCTAGATAGCTACCACCGAACCACTCTCCGCCCCTTTAAGTTGGCTATTTTGATTGACGCTATTTTTCATATTCCCCTTTTCTGGGAATGTGGTTTTTCCTAACCCTCCCCGACCTCTCTTATCTCTGACCCTTAATAAAAGTGTCAGAGATTGCGTAAGAGCATAATTATATATCATCAGCCATGTGCATCCCTTTTTGTGCACTCAGTGACTGAGTAATGTTTTTAAAAAAAAATTGCGCTCAGTGCACCATCGTTTCTTAAAAGGAAAAAACAAGCAAAACCAACCCAGTAACATTCCTGAAAACTTGTCCAATTTTAAAATAAATTTTATAAAGATGAGCGCAGTTTTCTGGTAAGCATTTCGCAAACATATCCAATCGATTTCTGTCGCGTTGTTCTGCCTTGTCATTCTCTCCGTGGAAAAACATCATTTTGTACATGACAAGAACCCTGCAACTCCAATACTCCAGGCAGCCTCTCCTTTGTCTCGGCAAACACTGAGCGTGTTTAGCACCTAGCCGTCGATGCCAGAGGTCAAAACTTACAACTGTGGTGTTCATTCTTTGAAAATAATTCAGGCCATGTAATGTGCCAGTGTTTCTTCGAATGGAACCCACGGGAGAGCGGTACCCAAAGGACCTCACAGTGAAATACGGCTTAATACGACCGTACGAAAAATGTGTCACTCTTCAACAACGACCGCAGTGTGTTGTGTCGCTGGCGAGGAGGAAAGGCAGGTCTTAAAGCGAAACACTCCTCTGAATTTTTCACAAATCCTCACTCTTTTGATTCATACTTAGTTCGTCCCCACTGCGGCATTTGTCGCTTTCACGACAGTTTTTTCAAACGAATGCTTCACAAAACTCGAATGCTCCAACACGCCATGCAGTTAATTGAGTCTTTAAACATCACAGGCCAGAATACAAGCAATATAATAATAACACAAATTATATCACGATAATAGATTGTTGTTTTGGTTGTGTTTTTTCTCTTCTAAATTATAGAATGCGGTAATAGCATTTTGGTTCACAGGTAAAATCTCGTTATTCGTAAATAATACACGCCTATTCAATTACTTTATGTATATTGTAAAGTCAATTTCTAGACGTAAAAAGTAAAGTTTTAACGACGCCACTAGAGCACATTGATTTTTTTTTTATCTTATCATCGGCTATTGGACGTCAAACATATGGTCATTCTGACACACTGTTTTTAGAGGAAACCCGCTGTCGCCACATAGGCTACCCTTTTACGACAGCAGCAAGGGATCTTTTATTTACACTTCCCACAAGCAGGATAGCACAAACCATGGCCTTTGTTGAACCAGTTATGGATCACTGGTCGGTGTAAGTGGTTTACACCTACCCACTGAGCCTTGTGGAGCACTCACTCAGGGTTTGTACTCGGTATCTGGATTAAAAATCCCATGGCTCGATTGGGATCCGAACCCAGTATCTACCAGCCTGTAGACCGATGGGTAAACCACGATGCCACCGAGGCCGGTATTTTCAAGACGTGATCTTCTCACACTTGATTACAAAATCCTGCGTACAATAGTCGAGGTTAGTGGGTTAGTAGTGTATGTGTTGTAATCTTTTATTTTCAAAATCGTTCACATTTTTTGTCTCACTAAATTTAGATGTAAAATAACGTGCGTATATCTCGCGTATATTATGCCTATCATAAATGTAACACAGTAACGATAATCGGCTTACTGTAATCTATTTTAAAAAAGTATTTTTAGTTAAATCTGTATTTGAATGTAAAAGACGTTGTATCAAGGTCATGGCTGCTATCATGAACCACTGTCCGGTATTTCGCCTGTAAGAAGACTGCCACTTCCAAGAACGATACATCGTTCCTACGCTGCTACTAGAAGGACTGTCATTAATACAATCAATACAAATCTAAACCTGCACAAGACAAATCTCTTTGAATATTTAAATAATCGTGATGGCATGCACTCATGAACAACTGTCCAAACTAAGATGACGACAGGTGTTAATGAAAAACGATCATTGTTTCTTCTGTCTAATAAAATCAAATCATTTTTACTTCTAGGTAAGTTCCTGTTTTTAAAAATACAAATGCATTATAAATCGTACTACAGTGTAGTATTGTAGTTTAAAGGGACATTCCTGAGTGTACTGCAATTTTTAAGATGTTATCGACTAACAGAGACTTTGTAACGATTGTAATTACATATCAAATATATGTTTCTGCATAAAATATTAGTGACTGTATATTAAACGTGTTTTTGATCGTTCTAATATTTGTACTAAATTAATTTTATTTTATATCCTAAAATATTATTTTTTGGTACGTACGAAATTATTTGAAGACAAAATCCAGTTTGGACTTCTTAGAAATATTAAGACCATCAGAAACACATTGAATATACAGATACTGATATTCTAAACAAGAAAATATATTTAATTTGTACGTTTATCCGTAGAAATATTTTATTAGTCGGAACATCTTACAATGGAGCAAACTCAGGAATGCCCCTTTAATGAAAAACGACCATTGTGTTTTTCTGTCTAATAAAATCAAATCATTTTTCTTCTACATAAGTCCTGTTTTTAAAAATACAAATGCATTATAAATCATACTACAGTGTAGTATTGTAGTTTGACACACAATAGCCGATGCATTTTGTTTGTTTTGGGGTATCGTTAAACATTCATTCATTCATTCATTACTAGTATAGTAGTTAATATTTTAGTGAAAATATCCTCCCTTTATGAAGGAATATTCCATACCCGCCGAAATCTTACCGATTCCACTCTTTTATCAGCTGCAAAAGCTAAATCAATTCATCAAAGATTAAAAGGAACATTATTGGGAGACTATTTCCATACTAACCAGCAGTGAAATCGTCTACTTTAGAAAGATAAGCTTGCGCGTTGATAAATAAAGCCCACTTGTTGATAACCACGAGATGGAGACAAGTTTGGTTAACTGAATTATCCACCAACAAAGATGTTTGATCATTAAACTTATCTGCACCGATCCTTCACGCGAAGGTTATCTTGACGTTATCAGTGACCTGGGTCTCTCAAGGTGTGAGGGAAAGTAAAATCAACAACGATGGTGATACGGTTCCTCCTTAGTGTTTATCTCCGGCCTGCAGTCGCAGACTAATGGTGCATGCAAGGTGCACGGTGCCTAGACATAACACAGCCAGGCTCAGCTCCAATTTATTGAATCACTCAAATCCAGTGCACAGTGGATTTTACCCTTAGACAGCATTCTTTGATTTAAACAAAAAATGTATCATCGTAAGATACAAACACTTATTATAAAATGTTATATTGTCATATATGGTATGTACATATGTGCAGTTAATTATTCACACACACACACACACACACACACACACACACACACACACACACACACACACACACACACACACACACACACACATATACATGTATATATATATATATATATATATATATATGTGTGTGTGTGTGTGTGTGTTTGAGTGTATGCGGGTATCGTTTTGTTATGGAGAAGCGTGCTTCAATAAGTTTTCAAGTATAAGAACATAAAATCACATACCTTAAATATGCATACATACAGAAGTCTATGAATGCATGGGTGCCTGGATGGAAGGATGTATAGATGGTGTGGCTAGATGGATGAGTGGATGGATGGATGAATGGACGGATGGATGGATGAAGGGAGGCATATGTGAAGGTATATACGTGCGTACGCTGGTGCCTGAGTATGTGCATTCGAAGAAGCTGAATTGATACTAAGATTAATGGACAGATGGATGGATGAAGGTATGTATGCGTACGTGGATACCTGCGTATGTGCGTTTGAGTTTGTGTTACTGTACGTGCGTGTAAACACACACAGACACACACACACACACACATATACACACACACACACAGACACACACACACACACACACACACACACACACACACACACACACACACACACACACACACACACACACACACACACACACACACACGCACGCACACACACACACACACACACACACACACACACAGACACACACTAATATGACAAGTTATTATACATATAAAATCACCTCAATCCACTCAACTGCATATTATTTATTATTTGGGAAATTATTTTAAACCAAATACAAAAGAATACGTTGAATTCAAGGTTTATCTGAAGTCTATAAAATCATTCATCACTTTAGACGATTAGCACGTCAGACTCCTATCTCTGTCTGAGTTTATCGAGTCATATGGACCACCTCAGTATCACCCGTCTCGAGCAGACAGCCAGAATTAATCCGTTCAGCACAACACTCTCCATTTCCATATCGCTCGATAATCGACGTCTGTTATACCATGCTGTTATCTATTATCGCTCGATAATCAACGTCTGTTATACCATGCTGTCATCTATTATCGCTCGATAATCAACGTATGTTATACCATGCTGTCATCTATTATCGCTCCATAATCGAAGTCTGTTATACCATGCTGTCATCTATTATCGCTCCATAATCGAAGTCTGTTATACCATGCTGTCATCTATTATCGCTCCATAATCGAAGTCTGTTATACCTTTGCATATAACTTACTGTTATATATCTTCTTTTGTCTATAACCAGCAGCTATACACCGTTTGTGTACAACTGAGTGCTATCTTTATTTGTATAAACTATATAACCATTAGCTGTTATCCCACTTCGTATATAATAGGAGCAGGACGTAACACAGTGGTAAAGCGCTCGTCTTATGTGCGATGGGTCGTAGGGTTAATTTTAGTTTCTATTCCAGTCAACAATACTGTGGTATGCACTGTCCTGTGATTGGGGAATTGCATTACTCTTTCCATCAAAACATCCGTGATGAATAGGCCACCATTACTGCTTGTAACTTTTCAATTACACTTCATAACCGATCAAGAAAGATTACAGTGTCAGGTTTGTGAAAACAGCCGATGACAATATTCACCAGCAGGGGGCGCTACTGATGTCATTCTTGTATTTCAATCCACAAGCATGGAGTTTCCACTTTCAAGATTCTGCTTCATCATTAACTTACATTCCACTACAAACTTCAGATAAAGCGGCCGACTTTTTCTACACATCAGATAAAGCAGACGACTTTCTACCAGTCGTGCATGCAGCCATCACTGGTGACCGAATCATCGGAAAAGACTGAGGGTCGCCGAGTAGATTAGGCTGACAATAACCGGGGATCAACGATGAGGTCAGGTGATGAGTTGCAGGAAAATGTCTCTCCGTGAGAAAGGTACCAGAGGGGGCAACTGGTACACCGTCATTCCAGAGCCCTAGATGCTGCAACATAAAACACGGCTAACGTGGTCAACGTGATACATGCATGAGCCATGGCTGGCGTTTGCTTCGTTAACATGGTCTCGTTCCAACCAGTGCACCACGACTAGTATATCAAAGGCCGTGGTATGTGCTATCCTGTCTGTGGGTTGATGCATATAAAAAAAATCCCTTGCTACTAATGGGACAAAAAATGTAGCTGGTTTTCTCTCGAAGACTAAATTAGCAAATGTCTGACAATAGCCGATGGTCAATAAATCAATGTGCTCTAGTGGTGTCGTAAAAACCCCCACAAAAAACTTTAACTTTTTGCTTCGTTAACATGGCTATTTTCTGGTCTTCCTCGGTTCTTAACTTAATCTGATTCCACTGGAATTTCCAAGGACATAACGTGGCTTCTATTACGATATACCCAGATACGTGTATTCAGTTGTGTATATTACTTACAGGGAAGGAAATACATGTACAAACGTATACCTCGTTCCAGCCTACACTAAAAGTAACAAAATAACAGGAAGGAAGGAAATGTTTTTGTCATTAATATTTGTTTACGTGAAAAAGAAATGTGTTTTTGGAAAGAAATACCCCCCCCCCCCCCCCCCCCTCCGGAAGAAGAAAAATAAAAAATTAAAAAATAAAATTAAAAAATTGATGTATTAAAATATTGGTCAAGATATAAATAAAACAGCTCTAATTATCCATATGGAAAAGAATATCTATTCCACGGAGAAAACAATCGTAAAAATATAAAATATCTGAAAATAAGTATATAGATTTCTGTTGCAACAAAGTGAATAGTATGTCTCTCGAGTAGATATCTCATGATCAACAACATATCCGGTAACACAGTACCAAAGAACAGATGAATAACAGCTTTGAAAGTCTCTACCATAATTTTTGATTATTAAAACGTTTTTTTTTTTTTTGCCTTCCCTGCCAATGCCTTATTGCTGTCCCTTGTCCTTTGAAACCAAATGTTTGATATCCAATAGCCGATGATTAAAGGGACATTCCTGAGTTTGCTGCACTTTTTAAGGTGTTTTCGACTAACAAAGACTTTTTAACGATTGTATTTACATATCAAATATATTTTCCTGCGTAAAATATTAGTGGCTGTATATTAAACGTGTTTCTGATCGTTCTAATATTTGTACTAGGTTAAATTTCATTTCATTTCCAAAAAAAAATTTTTTTCGTACGTACGGAATTATTTGAAGACAAAATCAAGTTTAGGCTTCTTACAAATATTAAGACGACTAGAAACACATTGAATTTACAGACACTGATATTCTAAACCAGAAAATTTATTTACTATGTAAATTTAATCGTAGAAATATTTTATTGGTCGGAAACATCTTACAATGCAGCAAACTCGGGAATGTCCCTTTACTTAATTAATCAATTTGTTTTAGAGATGTCGTTAAGCTAAACAAACTTTGTTTTGTCGTTTGAACAACGTTAGCCACAGCTCTTCTATTATCAATATTTGTACTAACGGCTTTTGGTTAACTTCAAGATGATTCATATTTCAATCAGACTTGGGCTTCTTTGATTTAAAATTATTTTAAATAAGACCATTCATACTGATAGGAGCGAGGACCATGTTTCTGACCAGAGTATACAAAAAAAAGGCGACACACTACAAACAGGGTACCGATCCGCGACGCGTCTTTTACACGACCACACAAAACGAGGTTTGATCATAGCGCAAAGGTAATCAAATATAGACAAGATCCAATGACTGCTCCTCAATGGTGGGCAGCGCGACCTATTCACGCTGGCCGATTTGAAAAGCTAACGGTTGTAAAGTCGTTAATGTTGGTTTAAGTTTCTTGTCCACACGTTGTTAGATAACCCCGCGTCCTGACTCGAGGCTGGCAGTTTGTGACTTCAAGGGCCAGTCATTGAGGTTTATCTCCATACGAGTGTCCGTCCATATCGCCGTCATGAATATATACAGGCGTTGTTTAAAATCCACCTCATTTTCTTCGCTGGACAAATATTCAAAAGGCGATCTTACCGCATGGCGCTATTATGCTCCATCACGTTTCGCGGGTCTTTTATTTTTGCCGCCTCCCATGCTGATTTATGGAGTAACAGACCGAGTCGTGTTGAGTTTGACAAAGCCGTGACACCAGGGCCTTACCTGGCCTAAAATAACCAGTGGGGAGGGGCAATGCAGAGAATGAGGGCTTACTGATTTAGGGTCTTCTCCAGCGAGACAAACATGGCACTTTTAAACTAAGAGGGACATTTTTCGAACGTGTTGGTGGTGATGGTGGACAGGGGCCTATTTCACAAAACATCATAACTTTACATCTGCGACTCGCAGTTATACCAGTCATACAATTCCACGTGTTTGGCATCTATTTCACGAAGAAATTTACATCATGACGGAAGATGGAGCATTTTAAGGACAAGAAATGAAATACGTGTACTTTTAACTGTATTTGTTGTATTATAGTAGTAACAAAAATTGTGGTTTAGCCGTAGATTTACGTTTACGTTCAAAACTACGCTTACGATGTTTTGTGAAATTGGGCCCTGATCTCTGAGAAATAAGAAAATCTTGCAAAATTTAAAACTTATTTTCAAATTTCAAGTATTTTCTCATATCATGGCTGTATTGAAATACTGTACATATATATTTTTTTAATATGTTTTTTTTTTCAATTCCATTCCTGTTTGACCATAAGCCTTAAGTACATTTGTTCTGAA
>NC_054704.1:66252067-66265058 GCF_016097555.1 Gigantopelta aegis
ACTATAATTTGTAACAATGATAAACTATATATGCAGTTTGGTAATAATATAAGATGCAAAAGGTCATTTCAGAAATATATTTATCAACAATGCAGTGCGTAATTTGTAACATTCAACATTTCGAATATAGGATTTTGTGGTAGGTTAAACAAAATGTTCAAATCCATGATACTGTTTTCCGCACGCTCAAATGAAAACTTATATTTTTAGTTGTTTTAATAAATCATTTAATGCATTTATTTCTGTTTTCTAATGACGCATTTCTTTCATGGAAAATATTAATATGAATATATTATTAATGTTCTTCTTTGTGGTTGATTGAGGGATGCTCATCTCTTAAATGCTTTCCCTGTTCTGACATTTGCGATTATCGAGAGACAAAAAGACAGACGGACAGACAGACAAATAGATATATGATTCATTGATAGCCGATCACGTATTCTACACCAGCAATTTCGAATTAGTAAAAATACATTTTCAGATTTACATTTTCACTCGCTTCAGAAAAACTTTCTCAGGGTTTTCCAAACTTACACGATTTCCTTTCCCTCCATGGGAACTCTAGTCAAACAACCGTCTAATGGTGTACACAAAAACACGGACATCTTAACTACTAAAAACTGGTTTACAAATTTAGTCTGAGAAACATAGCTGTTTTGTTTTTTCACGCCAAAACACAACTGTGACGTCACCCACTGAGAGGCGGTGGTGGGCACGAAATGGCCTACTTATTACTTTGGAAGACGTTTGTCGAGTGTGTTCCACCCGAATAGAACAAACATAAGGTGGGCACGGTAATAGGTATGATGAGAAGGTAAAAGAAGGCCGACTAGCTTTATTTAATCAGATCGTACTGTGAGTCATTCACATTGCGCACGACATGAACGCAATTATTTGTGCAAGATAAACCGTGAAATCATTTTTACCAAGGCGTGTGAACAACTACTTTCAATTATAATTAGATACGTCGGTGGATTTTTCTTTATTGGTTAATGTAAGTTGTGGAGGACGGGGGCAACAATCACGGGTGTACGCCCTTCACCAAAACCGCTCGCAATGACTGCTTATTAAAACGAGATTAATAAGCCCAGAATATCACGGAAATCAAGCGACCAGTTGTGACGAAGTACGCCCATTTTTGAAATTGTAGTTATTAATAAAAATGGGCGTATCCAATAACTAAAAATATAGCTGTTGATATTATGTATAAAACTGGGTCAGACCTAGGGAACCAGGTCGGAACACTGAACATAATGTATCGTCTATATTTTATTTATACATGCATATAATTATTTAGATACTCCAAATCAGGTGCTTCCGGGTCATAATTCGTAATGAAGAGACAAATCAATAAGGAAAAACGGGCAACTGCACTTCTGATTGGTAGAAATACATTAACGATTGTTTTTACTGCAAATACTGTTATCTTTTTCCTGTGATTTTATAGGTGACGTGAAAACAATATATATATTAAAAATAATATAAGAATAGAAGATATAGATAGTATCATTATTAAGTTATTTTCATCGAAAATAAGAATTGCTAATATAATATGGCATTTTTAAAATACCACGTGTCGCTCCAATTTCTTGACAAATTAATATATGCAAGTTTCTACACACTCTCTCTCTCTCTTTCTCTCTCTCTCTCTCTCTCTCTCTCTCTCTCTCTCTCTCTCTCTCTCTCTCTCTCTCTCTCTCTCTCTCTCTCTCTCTCTCTCTCTCTCTCTCTCTCTCTCTCTCTCTCTCTGTGTGTGTGTTTGAACGCGCGCGTGTGTTATGCCCGGTGTTTTTTTTTGGGGGGGGGGGGGGGAGAGGCTTGTTTTCATCAATATTTCTTTTGTTTTTAAATAAAGCCATTATCTACAGAAACTGAAGCTTGGGTTCATTAAATATTGCCGATAGAGAGATAGAAAGACAGTCTAACATACACACACACACACACACACACACACACACACACAAATCGTCACAAAATGTAATAAAATCTATAATATCCCTGAACCACTCGACAGGGTTAAATATCTCATGTATGTCATGTACAATACAATGATGCCATTTTCTTCTTCTTATTTGGGAATGTAAGCGTAAAGTACATGTATTTTAGTACGCTGGTAAAATATCATATTATTAATGTCAGCATTAACACGATGGGCTTGATTTGGATCATGGCAACCCACAGGGCGCACGTATAGAAGGGGCGATGCGGTCATTTTCTAGTAGAGGATAACAATGGTTCCAAAATACTGTAACACCAGGGCTGGAACTTAACGACGGAACTGACAGCAACTGCCATAGTTGCGTCATAAATTGCTGTAAGTCAGAGGCTTTACTGATGCCCTTTTTTTCTTCTTCATTTTTTTTTTGTCGCTAGATAAAAATGATTGCCGTCGGTTAAAGGAATAATTCTAGAAGTTACGGGTTTACAATTGCTATCAGCAAGCCTTAAAACCAACCGACCAAGATATTAGTATTACCCCACCCTCGATTAAAAAAATAATAAATTGATTTATACACATTCGTTAAAAATTAGATTTTTGGAATTCTTAAACTGAAACTTTGAAACTTTATTTCGGTACACTCACACAGTCAAATGACAGCACATTAGGACTTATTAATTGTATAATAGAATATTGTGCTTACAGTGACAAGATGACAACAGGAGTGTGTGGTGTACCACCGATACCATGCCCCTGGACCCGCGCCTGTGTAGCTTGTTAAGCTTAGTTTTATTCGTGGCGGTCATATTGGACCTGACATGGTCTCCTTTCCGTCTGGCTGGAGTCGCACCTGACTGTTTTATGAGTGTTTGATTTCATATCAAAAGAAAAGTGTGTCACCTGTCACAGTCTCCACTGGAGTGACATCTACTTGCTGAATCTGTGCTGACAATTGTGTGTGTTTGTTTTCCTTTCTTGTTCACACTAGACTTATATATACTGAAACAGCGCTAGATCTTCGAATGAAGACTTAGAAAAGTATAAGCACCAATTTAGACACGTAAATGTAGATTTAAGACCAGGACAGCGTGCTTGAACATGACTGATGGAGGAGTTTTCGAAAGGGATGCAACCTTAAAAAAAAGCACTTACAATCTTCCAAAATAAGCCAACATGTCTTAAATTGCCGCATTGCCCTAGTCATATGCTCCAAATCCTGAAAATTAAGTCTCAATGATAAATTGGCCATGCCTTATTTTGCTTGTTGGTAATTTGTCATACTCTGATGCAATTCCTGAAAGTTATATATATATATTGTTTTAAATGAAGCTGTTCTCACTTATTTATTTTGAATGTGTGCTGTTGTGTTATATTAATACACTTGTTGATGTTTGATTTTGCTGCCCTGCTTTCCGGCCGTAATGTCTCCCCCCCCACCCAACCCCCCCCCCCAAAAAAAACAAAACAAATCAATTAAAAAAAAAATCTCCATCAGTCTAGGTCAAATGGCCTTGCCCTCTCAGTTCTCATTTTCGAGGCAATAATATATATTATACATACATACATACATACATACATACATACATACATACATACATGGAAGCTTCGATAGCTCAGAGCGTATCGTGGTTAGTCTTGCAATTTGCGGGCGATTCGGTGCCACAGGTTCGAGTCCCAGCAACGGCATGGGACAATTTGTGAGGCCAAAAAGGATTTAATTATCCCCTGCGCCAGTGCGTTGTATGTAACAGTCAACCTCAACATAGATACAATATATAGATATTCATACATCAATACATACATACATACATACATACATACATACATACATACATACATACATACATACATCAATACATACATACATACATACATACATACATACATATATACATATATATATATATATATATTCGAGTACCCTTCCAATATATAGATATTCATACATCAATACATACATCAATACATACATACATACATACATACATACATACATACATACATACATACATCAATACATACATACATACATACATACATACATACATACATACATACATACATACATATACATACATATATACATACATACATCAATACATACATACATCAATACATACATACATACATACATACATACATACATACAATTTTTGATACATACATACCCCTACAATACATATGTATACAACCTACATACATACAATATATAGATATTCATACACATACATACATCAATACATACATACATACATACATACATACATACATACATACATACATACATACATACATATATATATATATATATATATATTCGAGTACCCTTCTTTTTCGTTTCGAAAGATGCCTGGTAACGTGAGAGTCCAATTATATATTAATCCACCTTTCAACTAGGAGATGGAGCAATGCATATATTAGAATTGGCAAGGTGCAGTTACCTCACAGGCTCACCGCTTCCAACACCAATGCTTATGTTTAATGTATTTATATATATATGCGTTTTACTTCACTCCTGCGTACCTTATCAATGCTAATGATACCCTAGCAAATTTTAAACTACGACTAGTTCATAGATCTGTAGTATATGTAAATCATCACGCTTGGTCTAGAAAGACAGAAAACCCCCACTATCAACAAAGATAGTCGCTGCTTAAAACAATGAGTCAGCAGGGTGTAACTTGTCCAACAAAAAAAGAGAAGTCTTTTTTGGCACCACGCTAACACATTTGGCGAAGCCTCAATTAGCGTTTAATATATTCACAGAATGACGAAACGCTGTGAGGCAGGCGGGTCGGATTGCATAACTGAACCAGATCACATAGAATGTACGTAATTTAAATTTGCATTACGCACCTGTAACATCGCGCCCTCTTTCTACCCGGGGTGTTGTGTGTCTTCAGACGGTTTGGTAAACACCGCCTTTCTCCACAAAAGTAACCTAATGTTTGGCAAATACAATTTTCTGAAAATTGCTGAAAAGTAAAGCCCAATGGCAAATTGACCGCCAACTCAAAGCGCATCGACGTCGTCATCAACAACGTGTCCGTGAACCAACTCGGTCAGTTTGACTTTGAGCTTAGCACAGTTTTCGTCTTCTGTCACCGCAACCAACAGAATAAGAACACTTGAACTGAAAGACAGACTCAAGTTGTAAGAATACCAACCCACCAAACATCTGAATAGTAAATTGAAGTGCTTCGAGTTGCATGATCGATCGTGCCCCCCCTACCCCCCCCCCCCCCATTCCCATCGTATTCATGATTAGCACATTAAATCTGAATGTATCTCTGCACAATGCAGAGTCAAATGGGCATTTGGTAAAATAGGATTTGATTCCATGGATCTCTGTCGAAGGAAATATTTTATTTAACGACGCACTTAACACATTTTATTTACGGTTATATGGCGTCAGACATATGGTTAAGGACCACACAGATATATCGTGAGGAAACCGTCTGTTGCCACTCCATGGGCTACTCTTTTCGATTAGCAGCAAGGGATCTTTATATGCAGACAGGATAATACATACCACGGCCTTTGTTACACCAGTTGTGGAGCAGTAGCTGGAACGAGAAATAGCCCAATGGGGCCACCAACGGGGATCGATCCTAAACCGACCGCGCATCAAGCGAGCGCTTTACCACTGGGATACGCCCTGCCCCGCCCCGATCTCTGTCGAATGCGTCGTCTATTAGAGGACATACACTCCAGAGGAGATCTCTCACCGGACAATACATCCGTTTGACAGCCACAGAGAAGACTGCCACTCCCAGACTAGTTTACTAAATCATTTCATTTCATTTCAACTTATTTTCGTGCTTATTTCCAATTAAGGTTCAAGCACGCTGTCATGGGCATACACCTCAGCTATCTGAGCCACTAAATCAAAACTAGCACAGGACAGAGCTTATTGGAATGTATACAGCTTTAATGACACGCACTATTGGATCACTAAAAACACTGAGGAGTTTGGTTGTTTGTTTGTTTTGTTCAACGAACACCACTAGAGCACAGTGATTAATTAATCATCGGCTATTGGATATCAAACATTTGGTAATTCTGATACTTAGTCAACAGAGGAAACCCGCTAAATTTTTCCTAATGCAGCAAGGGATCTTTTATATGCACCTTCGCACAGACAGGAAAGCACATACCACGGTCTTTGACCACGGTCTTTGCATTAGATGGAAAGAAAAAAAAAAACCCAAGCATTTGAATGGAACTGGTACGATCCTGCGACGCAAGCACCTTAAGCAAGCACTAGATCGACTAAGCTAAATCCGCACGCCCCCCCCCCCCCCCCCCCACTTCCCAACATTGATGATATCAGGCCGTTATTTGTACTGTCTTGTCTGTAAATAAATGTATAGAACAGGTTTCTTGGGGGGGGGGGGGGTAGGAATAGCCTATATGCGTTTCCGTTCTCTCTCAACGAAGTAGCCAGAGTACTCTGACTGTAAGAGTGCAAGACGGACATTTGGACAGTTGTTAAAAACTCTCTGTCCAAATTTCCGTCTAGCTCTCTTACAATCGGAGTATAATCATATACTAGACACGAAAATTGCCATAGATCGGAATGTCCTTAGGTTTCGTAAAACAAATATTCCTTATACTGTAAAAAAAAAAAAAAAAAAACCTCGTTAAAGGGACATCTACTCCGGATTGGGCCCTTGGCTTCCAGAGGTCGAACCCGAGGTGGACATGCTCGAAACCTTAGTGATATATGAACATGTTAAAAACATTACGATACGATTAAAGGGACAGACCCTAGGTTCAACCCGTGAAAATTAACACTAAGTTTAGTTAATATATAAACCTGTAACACATTTGGATAAAGTTACAACTGAGTGAAACATGAGTCTGTGACTTTGAAATGGTAAAATACCCTCTAAAAGTAGACTAAAACTCGACTACATAACTTTTATTTCTCAGACGCACGTTCGTTTTTAAAAATATGAGAAATGCATTTTGTGGTATTAAAAACACCAGAATGACCAAAAAACACTTCGAATGTACGGACATTAATAATCCAAACCATAAAATCTAAGTAAAGTATGATTTCAGTTATAAGAAACGGCTATAATAGTAAAAACAATTATGCCTTTGTGTTTTTAAAAACTAGGGTATGTCTCTTTAAAGCGTTAAAGCGGCCGGGTGTGCTAACGTCTTTAATAATGTACCCACATCATCAAACACTGGTAGCTCACATCGTAGAACGTTCCGCGCATGAGCTGACAATACAAACCGAACAACAAGTTGTGAATGCAATATCAATATTATGTTTAAATTTAATCGCATTCTGTGGCGAGCAATGCATCAGGTACACTGTAGTGGTATCTCCGTGTGCCTCGCCTCTCTCTATCTTACATCAGATTGTTCTGCGCGGAGATCTGAAGCAGAAAATGTCTAATCCCCGATCACAATAGGAGATGGAACCGGCGTGCGATGGCTGTAAAAGGCTGCATTGTGCTCACCGCTCCGATGCCAGTGAACTACAGTAGTTTCACCTCGCTCACATACACACTTTAACAAAAGCGGACCATAGTTGTAAACACCATAATGTTTGTTTTGTTTAACGACACCTCTAGAGCCCATTAATTAATCATCACCGGCCTCGGTGAGCCAGTGGTTAAAGAAAGAAAGAAAGAAATGTTTTATTTAACGACGCACTCAACACATTTTATTTACGGTTATATGGCGTCAGACATATGGTTAAGGACCACACAGATTTTAAGAGGAAACCCGCTGTCGCAACTATATGGGCTACTCTTCCGATTAGCAGCAAGGGATCTTTTATTTGCGCTTCCCACAGGCAGGATAGCACAAACCATGGCCTTTGTTGAACCAGTTATGGATCACTGGTCGGTGCAAGTGGTTTACACCTACCCACTGAGCCTTGCGGAGCACTCACTCAGGGTTTGGAGTCGGTATCTGGATTAAAAATCCCATGCCTCGACTGGGATCCGAACCCAGTACCTAGCAGCCTGTAGACCGATGGCCTGCCACGACGCCGCCGAGGCCGGTCCCAGTGGTTGAAGGGACATTCCTTAGTTTGCTAGAATTTTTAAGATGTTTAACAGAGACTTTTTAACGATTGTAATTATATATCAGATATATTTTCCTGCATAGCATATCAGTGGCTGTATATTAAACGTGTTTCTGATCGTTCTAATATTTGTACTGGCGTAAATTTCATTTTATTTCATAATTATTTGAAGACAAAATCCAGTTTGGGCTTCTTACAAATATTAAGACGACCAGAAACACATTGAATATACAGACACTGATATTCTAAACAAGAAAATATATTTAATATGTAAGTTTAATCGTAGAAATATTTTATTAGTCGGAAACATTGTTCAACTCAGGAATGTCCCTTTAATCCATCGGACATACGGCTGGGTTCGCAGCCCGGTACCGGCTCCTACCCAGAGCGAGTTTTAACGACTCAGTGGGTAGGTGTAAGACCACCACCCCCTCTTCTTTCTCACTAACTAACAACTAACAACTAACCCACTGTCTTGGACAGACAGCCCAGATAGCTGAAATATGTGCCCAGGACATTTTTTGAAATGAAATGAAATGTAAAAGGCCGCATTGTGCTCACCGTTCCGATGCCAGTGAACCACAATAGTTTCACCTTACTCTCTCACACACACACACGTTAACAAAAGCGGACCATAGTTGTAAACACCATGATGTTTGTTTTGTTTAAAAACACCACTAGAGACCATTAATTAATCATCAGCTACTTGGTGACAAACTTTTGGTAATTCGGACACGTTGTCTTCGGAAAAAAAAAACACTAGCCCGAATTTACAAAGCCTGTTTATGTGTTATAAGCGTGTAGCTATATACATTTACAATGCTCAAACGCCTGCGTTAAAGAAAAACAGGCTTCGTAACTTCGGTCCTCTACATGTCCAATAATACTTGCCCACAGACAGGACGAAACATACCATGGCCTTAGATATATGAGTCATGGGACTGGACAAAATCCGATGGGTCGGCCGAAGTGGTTCGATCCTACGCAGGTCCGTAGGATCGACTTTTGTTTTGGAGTGTGTGTGTGTGGGGGGGGGGGGGGGGGGGGGGGGGCTGACAGATCGGGTACAAACTCGATATCAGAGTATTATGATTATTATTTTTTTTAAATATATATATATATATATATATATATATATATAATCCAGAATACATCTAACGTAACCTTATTTGTGTGCGTCAAGCCTGTTCTCCGTCTCTGTGATGTACATTTATTAAATGCGATTTCATAAAGATTTGTTCATTGTAGAAAAGATTTATTTTTAATATGAACGAAACCTTTTAAGCATTACAATTAGGACCAATCACCATATTTATAATTTGCTACAGGTACCCACAGAAAATATCCAATTTTGTAACATTTATAATGAATCTGTAACCAGATTTCTAGCACAAAGGGTCGACTAGTAAGCGATGTATCTACGAACCAGATTTATTAAATTCCACCCCTTTTGGACGCTGGGCATGTTATTAATTTAGGTCCAGCACAAGATGTTATCAAGCAGTAGCCTTAGGTGTTTGTATATTCACATAGCGATGAACGATAAATCACGTTTATTTTTAAATTTGATGTCTAAGTATACATGTTTTAACAAACAATTTGTATCCTTCTCTTTTGTCGAGATCTCATCAATGCCCAGAGGTCAATGAATTGGCGTAAAAACTGAAGATAATACATGTACATCAGCAATTACGGGGACACGTACGGAATGACTTGTCGTTTGGCTTCAAGGCTAAGATCAACAGCTTCAAAATAGCCAGAATAAAAGAAAAACTGTTTTATATTGATAGCAATTAGCGTTAAAAGGTCGTAACGTACACCTATATATATATATATATATATATATATATATATATATATATATATATATATATATATATATATATATATTATATATATATATATATATATATATATATATATATTTTAAAATGATGATGTTTTACGACTGGTAAAATGATGGCGAGTTCCACCCCTTTTGACTTCGAAAGTGGCTACGTAAAAAGTATTTCATTACTACACATACCTTAATGTAAAGCTTTGCGATATATGGGAATCAATTTCTATAATTTTGGGAAAAACCCCCCGAAAGAAATGTTTTATTTAACGACGCACTCAACATATTTTAATAACAGTCATATGGCTTGTGGGATACCTTGCCGCTTTTTGACAATAGTAGCAGACCTAGTGTTGAAACAGCCATATGTTACAGACGAAACCGCCGTAGTTTAAAATGTACTGTGTTTAAAATATATATATATACGGTTTTTTTTTTCTTTTGTGGTCATTGCGTGGAGTAGGCTATGTGGCGGTACAGGTTTCTCCTTTCACTCTCTAGAATATTACATACTACATGTATACTATACACGAGACATCCAGCTAACTGTACTACGGCAGGATGTAGCCCAGTGGTAGAGTGCTCGCCTGATGCGCGGTCGGTATAGGATCGATCCCCATCGGTGGACCCATTGGGCTATTTCTCGTTCCAGACAGTGTACTACGACTGGTATATCAAAGGCCATGGTGTGTCCTAACCTGTCTCTGGATAATGCATATAAAAATATCCCTTGCTGCTAATAGAAAAAATATATAGCGGGTTTCCTCTCTGACTATGTGTCAAAATTACCAAAGGTTTTACATCCAATAGCAGATGATTAATAAATCAATGTGCTCTAGTGGTGTCGTTAAACAACACAAACTTTCTCTAGCTAAATGTAATAACTGTGGTTTGTGTTAACGCTGTTTTGTTGAATCTCTGACTATATAATTATGATATCCAAACTGGCTGAACTGATCAAAAATGAATAAATATTATTTTAATGATTTAAATAAACGCTTAGTACGAACTGACCCATATTAAATCATGATAACACTCGGAATAATAAAAACCAGATCGTTCACATTTATTTTATGATATTTTTCTAAAATTAAGAAATATGCTATGTCATGTTCCTATCCTTTTCATTCCATATGTATTGACTTCACAGTAGCTATGACAACGAAATATATAAAAACGAAGTAAGTAGAAAGATTCCTATTTCATCTTAAAATTTACAGCTTTTCCCACCGACATTGGAAGGATAAATTTGCACACGTGTGGAGCAGACGACAAAATTTACACGACAAAACATACAAACAATACATTTAATCATTTCAGCTTCAGAGTCACACCCTGAAACACGATGTCTCGTTAGTACTGAAATTCTGCAATAATATTTATCTAGATTAGTCCTTGGGTAGTTTCCCGTTTTGAGCGTATCATGTGTTGTGATATTGCCAATGCTACACAACTGGCATATCAAAATCTGAATGACAAAAACCGTATTTCGTATCAAAATAATATTGAGTTCATTTTTGATTAGTTCAGCCGGTCTTTATAACATAATTATATATGCAGAGACGCAATAAAATAGCGTTAACACAAACTACCGTTATTGCAAGGCGTGCATGGATCTCGCGGTTTATGACTCTCTTGGTTTACGACTCTCACGGTATAGGTCTCAGCGGCCGAATATGCTGCATGTTTTTCGCAATCTATATAGTTTTGATGTCATGTCATGTGTTGAACCCTTATTCTGGTTTCTGGTACAGTAATTTTAACGAGTTCTGTCGTAACGCTGACATCAATCTGTGAAGAAAAAGCGATCGACACACAAATGAGCCGCGCTCCTTGATACAGACGTGGCGGTGTTGACAAAGGGAGCTGCCCATTACAAGACTAATCCTTTGATAAACCCAGACTCATTTTTTTTGCCATCATGTCTTATGATATAATGGCATTTGCTGTTTTCAGTACTACTGTTTGTATTCAAGCTGTGCAGTTGGCTAACAAGATGTAGGCCACGTGATGCATCCAATTGTCTTTATTTTTATGATGTAATTTAGTTTCTAACAATCTTAATTAATGATAAAACAACTTGTCAATCCATTCTCCTTCACTCCCTCCATCCAACCAATACCTGAATTACCCATACCAATGCATTAATTTTTCCGTCCGTCTGTCCGTCGGCTCTTCCTTCCTTTCACCAGTCCGTCCAATCATACATCAACTCAAGACGTCTATAAATTACTTAAAGTCATTCCCCGTTTATTGGTCAGTTAAACCGTTCGTTATAATGACTTTCTTGTGACTTGTTATGTCTGAAAATAAAATGTGAAAGTTCTGCTAGCATTGCCATTTCCCCCCGAACACCATCACTACTGAATTATATAATAATATAATTCGATTAGCCAGTACCTACATCAAAAGATCGCGGGTGTTTATCATTAGTGTCCAGCTGGTAATAAATTAATACCGTCTCACCACGGAAGTTTTAGGTCAGTTATTTGTGCGATAAACGATCGCCAACTCGTCAAACAAAACAATTCCAGACAGGGTGTTATTCACAACGAAACATAGCCCTTTTATACGTACGTACATTTCTTTCACACCCTTTGGTGAGAACACCATGAGTTATTTTTGATAACACATGGTTGTTTACACACGTACGTGTGTTAACAATTTCAAGACATACGACTGGCTGCTCCTAGGTGATGACCAGGTCACCACTGCCATACATCCAATGAAAAACTACACGATGGAAATCGATTACAGTGACGCATAGTTACCCTGGCAATCATGTGTCTGTGACGCGTAAGTCAGCTACAAGTGCTACGGCTGTAAATCACTTTTAGTCGAAAAAGATGTTAAAATTTGCTTAAAAACTGGTTTTTGAGGATATGTAAGAAATAGAATAATACATTCGTGTTCGTTAGATACCACTTATCTCACAACTCGTTGTTTAAAACCGTATCAAACTCGCTTTCGCTCGTTGGATACATTTTAAAACAGCTCGTAGTGAGATAAATGGTATCTAACGGCCACTCATGTATTATTCTCTATATATTATCTACTGCAACTATAAACGAATTTTTCAATTTGGTTTTACAGTTTTTTTTCACATGTTTTTATGTTTAATTTAAATTGACATTTTGAGCACGTTTCTAAAGTGGCTTAGTTGAAA
>NC_054704.1:66565258-66670258 GCF_016097555.1 Gigantopelta aegis
ATTTGTGGTCAGGATGAAGCTCAGTGGTACGGTGCTCGCCTGATGCGTGATTGATCTAGGATCGATTCCAGTGGGTGGGCCCATTGGGCTATTTCTCGTTACAGCCAGTGTTCCACAACTGGTGTAACAAAGGCCATGGTATGTACTATCCTGTCTGTGGGATGGTGCATATAAAAGATCCCTTGCTGCTAATCGAAAAGAGTAGCCCATGAAGTGGCGACAGTGTATTTCCTCTCTCAATATCTGTGTGGTCCTTAACCATATGTCAGACACCATATAACAGTAAATAAAATGTGTTGAGTGTGTTGTTAAATAAAATAATTCCTTCCTTCCATATATATTTGCATTATTATTACTGTAAAATCAATTTGCAGACACAGTCCATTCATATGCATTATTCATATTCAGCATCCCACAGGCACAACAATACATACCATGACCTTTGTTACACCACTTGTCGCCCAGCGGTAAAGCGCTCTCTTGAAGCACATGTGGTCTAGGACTGATCCCCATCAATGGGCCCATTGGGCTATTTCTCGTTCCGGCCAGTGCACCACAACTGGTACATCAAAGACTGTGTATGTGCTATCCTGTCTATGGAATGGTGCATATAAAAAGATCCCTTGAGCACTACTAATAGAAAAATGTAATGGGTTTCCTCTCTAAGACTATATGTCAAAATTACCAAATGTTTGACATCCAATAGTCAATGATTAATAAATCAATGTGCTCTAGTGGTGTTATTAAACAAAACAAACTTTAACTTTAATGTCATGGCAACGTCATACAAACTGTATGCGTGGACATCAGTAAAGTTTGAGTCTAGACTCTAAAAGTTTTACAAGCAGTGTTTCTGCCAGAAAGGAATTTTTGGGTATGGCGCTATGGAATTGAATGCATCAATAGTCAACAGGGAGGAAGGTATGGAGGGCCTCCTACAGAAAGAAAATGGGTTAAGTTTAGGTTTAGGGTTAAGAAAATCATACCGTAATGATAAGAGTAATTAATTTTGTCAAAAAGTTAAATAAAAAAAAAAAACCTGCACAAATATTTGGGTATGGTGCCATACCCATTTTACCCTCTGGCAGAAACCCTGATTAGCACGGCCCTGACTGATACAAATGTACAAGTTGCGAAGTCTCACCTCTGGCAAGTCGTGTTCTGGTAAATTCTCCAAGTTTACTACCGACTTGATAAACTTTATCTCATGCTTGTCCCTGGGCCGACTCTTAAACAGCTCGCTGGCATTTTCCATTTCACTCGCTGATGGGCTAAACACCTGGTTATTCTTTGGCAGAATAGGAATTTCCAAATATGGCTGCAACTTCATTAATGGATTTTGATATAAAGTCTGCCTTTTATAATAACTGGAAGACGTGTGAAAATGTCTGTTCTTTTGGAAACTGTGGATCATTCGACAGTGACACAAATTTAAATGCAAGCCAACTACTTCATTCTGAAACACTGAGGATGCAGTCCTCGGACCATAAGATGTATGGCTCAGTCTGAATAAGCATTTTCTACAAGTAATCAGTGCCTGTGTTTTGCATGTAAATACAGGCACAGATTTTGAACACACTAGATACATGTTTGAAAGATAAAACAAAATGTTGTCCTGTTGTATTAGGATGCTGGTGTAAGGTGGTGTTTCTTTGGGTCAAATGTATCTGAAAATATAACAATAAATTAATGTATTGCATATATACAGACTTTTGTCTTATAGACTTATATACTCCTCCAAAAATGTTAAGGATCGGTATTTACTTTGAACATAACATCAGAACCAGAAAAGATAAAATGCTTAAATTTGGTTTCAGCTATCGTTGTTTATTCATTAATTGTTTGTACATGTGGTTATCTGTATAAAATGTGATTAAACAAACAATTCTGATAAAAACGAAAACATGTACAAATTCATACTGGTTTTCAATGATCAGCAGAACAGAACTTTTCATTATGTGTGAAAGTCAGTTCACTAATTGCTGTTTAGTAGTGAGTATGACCACCACGAGCATTAATCACTGCTCTGCAATGTCGCTGCATGCTCTGTATCAAGTGCCTAATGTCCTGCAGTGGAATGTTCTGCCATTCTCTAATCAGAGCATTTGCAAGGTCGTCTATGGTTCTTGGTGGGTTATCAAGTCTTGAAATGTGTGTCTGAAGTTGATCCCAGATGTGTTCGATAGGGTTAAGGTCGGGAGAAACAGCTGGCCAATCCATTCTTTCAACTGTCTCTTCTTCAAGGTAATCCCTTACAATTCGTACTCTATGTGGCCATGCGTTATCGTCCATTACCACAAACTCAGGACCAATGGCACCTGCAAACGGTCTCACAAATGGATGAAGGATCTCATCTCTGTACCGAATTGCGGTAAGAGCTCCATTCCTGATGGCGTATAAGTCTGTACGACCATCCAAAGATATTCCACCCCATACCATAATTGACCCCCAACCAAACCGATCATGTTGCAATATGTTACAGTCAGCATATCGCTCTCCAGGTTGACGCCAAACACGTCTACGGCCATCGTTAAAGTCCAAGCAAAATCTTGACTCGTCTGTAAACAGAACAGGACGCCAATGACGACGTTGCCATCTGACGTGGTTTCGCGCCCACAACAATCGAGCTTGATGGTGACGTGGGAGCAGTATTGGCCTTACTGCTGGCTACGGCTTTGGAAATTGGCTGCATGGAGTCTGTTTCTCAATGTTTGTGAGGTGATGCGGACTCCAGTGGCCTGGTGGAATTGTCTATTCAGGTTTGCAGCATCATCAAAACGATTTCAATGAGCCAATGTCACCATAACTCTGTCTTGACGCTGTGTTGTAGCTCGCGGTCTTCCACTCCTGGGTCTATCACGCAATTGTCTAGTATTGTTGTAACGTGTTTGCAATCTGGAAATAACACTTTGTGATACTGCAAGTGTTCTAGCCACCTGTCTTTGACTTTGACCACTTTCAAGCATTCCGATTGCTCTGCCTCACTCTTCAATTGTCAAATGGCGTCGTGGTGGCATTGTAACTGAATTTTAACATTAAACGATGTGTAGTCTCAAACTGACGACTTTCAATTTCATTATAGCTTTCAATTTGCGATTTTAAAACAATGCGTTTTCACTCGATTTTCACCCAAGCTACTTCAAGGCCCAGGTGTGCATGTGCATAATCGTGTAAAACAATCTACACACAAAGTACGGTATCTCATTTTTACTCGTGAAACTAAAAATAACACTTTTCATCTTTATATAAGAAAATATTATATATTTAATATATGATCCTTAACTTTTTTGGAGGAGTATATCATGGATCGACATTGACAGGGAGCAGACACCAATATGCTTCACAAGCAGATTTGCTTTCCATCTTATTTTGAAAATATTCCAGATATAAAGAGAAGTCCTCATTTTCAAAAACAATACATAAATCATAAGATTGTATCCATTTTTGTCTGCCGTTTTCTGCTTTACTGTACATTATAAAGTTACATGAGTTTATAATGTTGAGACTAATTTTTTAGAACTACTCCGCAATATCTAGCTTTCCTTCTGCTTCTCAGTCCTAAAGATTAATTTTGAGTATTGAGCACAGGTCTACATATCATAACAAAAAGTGACCTGTATAATTATAGTTTCAGTATACTTACTCATTCTGTATTACAGAATATGACTACAGTGTGATTAGTTATAAAAACTATGACTTTTGAAATGATCATTAAGTTCTTAAATCTGATGCTACAGATGTCTATTCTTAATTATCTTGAGTTCATTCATAGCATTAAACCATATATTATATTATATTATAAACTAATTGCAGTTAAATAATATTTAGTTTGCTATATGAATTGTTGAACAACAGGTCCTTCAAATGTCACCTTTTGCTGTCTGTAAATGGGCTATGGTCTAAAAACGGAATAAAGAATTGAATTGAATATATTATATACCAGTATGTTTTCAACTAGTACAGACACTGCAAGAAGAAATCAGATACCCCTACCCATAATATTTATAGAGTCAGCAGTAGCATTTGTGACAGTCACTAACATGTATATTTACTGTGCAACTCAAAAAGGTATTGTATCAATACCGAACAACGCACCGATAGTATCATACCAAGGTAAATCACCCCCCAAAAATACTGATACCCATACTGAACCTGAAATTTTAATACCGCACAGCTCTAAAAATTAACCTTAACCATAACTAATTGTGGGTAACAGTCAGATATTTTTGCCATTTTCCAACCATAAACCTTCATTACCAAGTACATTTTGTAAACTTCCAATTAGATAGCCAAATAAATGGATGGTCACTTGGGTCTGTTTAGCCCGAGTACTCTGCCGTTCGAGAGCTAGACAGACATTTGGACAGTTACGATAGCTCTCTACTGTCAGAGATAACTGTATTGCAAAAACACAGAAAGGCAGCCTTGGCCTGCCTACCACCTATAATGTTCCTGTTAAATACATTGGTGCTGACGGGTATCTTCCTGTAGTGTGTGTATTAGTGATTAATATGTCAAATACTTGTTATCAGTGTACTCGAAAATGATCAGTGGTATTGAACATCAAACGTAGGGTTATTGTTGTATTAGAAAGAAATGTTTTATTTAACGACACATTCAACACATTTTATTTATGGTTGGACATATGGTTAAGGACCACACAGATATTGAGAGAGGAAACCCGCTATCATCACTTCATGGGCTACTCTTTTTGATTAGCAGCCCGGGATCTTTTATATGCACCATCCCACAGACAGAATAGTACATATCACGGCCTTTGTTACACCAGTTGTGGAGCACTGGCTGGAACAAGAAATGGCCAATGGGCCCACCAATGGGAATCGATCCTAGATCGATCATGCATTAGGCGAGTGCTGTACCATTGGGCTACATTCCACCCTTGTTGTATTAGAGTGAGAATCGGGTAGGAATCAATTCCATGTTTTTGTTATACAGTTATCTCTGATGGCAGATTGCAATGATACTCATCCAAATGTCCATCTAGCTCTCAAACGGCAAAGTACTCATGTAGAACTAAGTACTCAGTCAGTTTGGTAACAGGTCATTTCGACCTTATTACTAGTTCACTGAGTCCTTTTGAACAGGGTCGATTTGTACCTCTAACCGAGTCGTTTCGCCCCATGTTTCGTTTCACCCTAATTTTTATTTTGTTAATAAAGTACATTTATTAACTGATTTATCCTATATCCATTGATTTTTAGATTTCACACATTGTGATCTATATTGCATGTTTATATTTACAGATAAAAATAATGTTATAATTTTGTTTATTTCCTATATTATTTGTAAATTCAAGCTATACACATGGAATAGGTACAGGCCTTAGATAATATACAGACAATATATTCACATTAATAATTAATTTATGAACAGTCACACTGAATACTACTGATGTACTGTGGTTTCTTATTAAATATACTACATACCCAGCAGAGTACGGTATGTTGATTTCACCCAGCTTCAGCTGACAGAAAGTAAACAGCTAATAAGGCATTAATATTCAAAGACAGAAAATTACCTAATATTTGGTAATGAATACTGAAAAAACAGAAGGAAAAACCCCAACTATAATATTTGTATTACTTTATTTTTATTTATTATTATTATTTTTTTTATTTTTTTTATTTTTTCGGGGGGGGGGGGGGGCAAAATGACTGTACAAGAAAGAAATGTTTTATTTAACGACGCACTCAACACATTTTATTTACGGTTATATGGCATCAGACATATGGTTAAGGACCACACAGATTCTAAGAGGAAACCCGCTGTCGCCACTACATGAGCTACTCTTCCGACCAGCAGCAAGGGATCTTTTATTTGCGCTTCCCACAGGCAGGATAGCACAAACCATGCCTTTGTTGAACCAGTTATGGATCACTGGTCGGTGCAAGTGGTTTACACCTACCCATTGAGCCTTGCGGAGCACTCACTCAGGGTTTGGAGTCGGTATCTGGATTAAAAATCCCATGCCTCGACTGTACAAATGCGATATAGGGCAAACCAACCATGGGATGATGGGTAAATATGGCTATGGGCGAATCAACGCAGGGCTCGAAATGGTTTTAGGGCAAAACGACCCGGAATCATCAGTTTTGGTCATAACCGAGGATTAGTTCATCAAGATTAACCTCGAATGCGAGCACAATGCTCGCATTGTGCTCGCACTCGAGGTTAATCTTGATGCACTAAACTTAAAACTGAGGATCTAATCCAAGCCCAAGTAAAAAAGAAAGAAAGAAAGAAATGTTTTATTTAATGACGCACTCAACACATTTTATTTATGGTTATATGGCGTCAGACATATGGTTAAGGACCACACAGATTTTGAGAGGAAACCCGCTGTCGCCACTACATGGGCTACTCTTCCGATTAGTAGCAAGGGATCTTTTATTTGCTCTTTCTCACAGGTAGGATAGCACAAACCATGGCCTTTGTTGAACCAGTTATGGATCACTGGTCAGTGAAAGTGGTTTACACCTACCCATTGAGCCTTGCGGAGCACTCACTCAGGGTTTGGAGTCGGTATCTGGATTAAAAATCCCATGCCTCGGCTGGGATCCGAACCAAGTACCTACCAGCCTGTAGACCGATGGCCTATCACGACGCCACCGAGGCCGGTCCAAACCCAAGTAGTTCATCAAGATAAACTCGAATGTAAGTGCACTCAATGTCACCGTATTCAATGTGGCATGTGCACTTACTTAGTTTATCTTGATGAACTAAAGCCAAAGGTGCAATGGCCAACTAAATAAGTATTGACAATAATATTTAATACGGGCGTGATGCAAGTGGATTTTATACCTGATGACACAATTAAAAAGAAATATTTGAAAATGATGCTGGAGGGCGTTTCGGCGATTTTCACAGTCTAATTTGCTGCAGCATTTGCTGTATGGGCGCAGCCATTCTCATTCTTCTTATGTTAAATCCTCCTCTTAATAATGCACGTAGACGTCTTCTTAGTTCTACTTTCAGTTGCTAGATCTCCTACCTAATGACATTGTCACTTGTTAAATATTGTTATTAGTATATAAATTATAATTGAACTAGTATATTGTAACGATTATAACATGTTTTGTTTTTCTTTTCTTGCTATTGATATTATTGTTCATCTCTTTATAATTTATATACAGAAATAAATGATTGGTTGGTATCGCTGGTTAGCGTACCATGATTATCGATCGAGACTGTTGCAAAACGTCAAGTTACTGTTACAAACCAGCTGAAATTATGATATCCTAGTGATAAAATCATGAGCGCAAAAACAAATAAATAAATAAACAAAACATTTTTTTTTTTAATCTTTATTATCTTAAAATGAACCCAAAAAAGACACACAAACCACGCTAGCGTTTTTATCCTCACACACAACTGAAACAACGACCACATATTATAATCGAACACATTAAAAAAAAGGTAATTAAAAGCCCATAGGCAACCTAGGGAGACACCCCAGCATCAAATAGGTCTAATTAACGAGCTACTCTCGACTCCCTAAAATCATACCCTAAGTTCGCTCTTGATCTTTCTTTTTTGACCGACCGCTCAAAATTGCGCCAAATTTCCTTAATCAAAATTGCACCTTTTCTCTTTGGCATTTTTTTGCTCCTTCAAAATTCCATAGCACCACTACCCACCCCCGGCCTGTTACCGACCATGGTCGGGCTGCTGGTGCTCCCTTGCACCTGCCAATGCAGGCGGTCCCTCCTCCTTCCCACCCCCACATTTCCTGTCCTGGACGGAGGAGCCCGCCAAGGCCAGCTTGTGTGCCCAGGATAGGCGTGCGCTACAACAGCTTGCTCTGAATGTGCACGTATTTAGCCCTATGACCTGACCTGACCATGAAATAAGCAATCTTTAATTTCATTGCATGTAATGTTTAAAAATCTTCTTTTTGATCAGGGGCGTAGCGTGATCTGGACCGGGGGGGGGGGGGGGGAGAAGGGGGGTTCGAATATGAACCAAGTGGACCTTTTTCTATTTTGTTTTTACACCACTAGAAACTCCATATGTATAAACCTGTATGTTTTAGTTCTGAAAGCGGTCCATTTGCTTCAGCGGACACCGAACCCCCCGAACTCCCGTAGCCTACGCCCCTGTTTAATATTTTATTGTATGTCTTTCAACTATATGTTGGAAAACAATATTTTTGAAATATTATAAATCAGTTATTACAACAACCAAAAACAACAATCATAATTTTTTTTCAATCATATTTTTATCCCGATTATTATCCCTATAAATATATTATTACAAGTAGCTATGTGAACAAAAACATTAACATAATTGGACGGGATGTAGCCAAGTGGTAAAGCGTTCGCTTGATGCGCGGTCGGTTTGGGATCGACTAGTGTACGCACCCCAGCCCAAATTCAAGTTATTAAAAAAAAAAAAAAAAAATGTAATAGATGAGTATGATATGGATATATGTCTTTTAAAGCTGGGTTTTTTTAGGGTTTTTTTTAGAACATGAAAAATGCAATGAAATTGTATATAATTTTATTGTACTTAGGAATAATATCTAGATGTTTTATATAAAGTTGCACCTCCCTCCTTGGTTCAAATCCCGTCAAAGCTGGCTCATTCATCTTTTTCATCTATCACCCTCTGCCTACCATTCTAATTATCTTAATATAAATAACTTTCACCCCCTCTTTGGTACGTCTGCCCCTTTACTATAATCGTGATGAGAATGTAATATACATCCTCTTCCTTCTGCCGTACAATTTCCAAAGTACTCCTCTTAATTGAAGTATGATTGTCAGCTGTCTACTTATCTGATTAACCGTGTACTGATGGTCATTTTACATTCACATGATGTTTGACTCGAGTCATCACAAACTTGCCTTTATCGTTATCTCTATGGTATGGACTGTGACAAGTGCATTGCACTTACTCGAGTTTAATTACTAAACAGACGCTTAATTTCTAACCAGTGCGAGATAACTTGTGACAATGAATTGTAGATATTTATGTTTTGTTTTGTGGTACTTGGTTCTTGTGAGTGGTGGCCTGAATGCCAGATTCAATTCTAAAGACAAAATTTTGCAACATGCTACAGATTCGTACACTCTTTGTCCGTACTGCAAGGTAAGAACTATAAAACAGAAACATAATGATTAGGCCTATTATATTATTTGATTGATTGATTGATTTATTTGTTGAAAATTGCAGTCGCTATTATTGTACAATTTAATGTTTGTAATTAGGAGAGGTCCTTGTAAGTTGGATAACTTTTGCCAAATCATTTTGTATATATATATTATATGTAATAAAATATGTTTTCAGTCAAAGGCCTATATTTTATTGTGATAATCAGTGTAAAATTTAAAATATGAGGCAAATAAATTTCTGTATTCCAAAGTATTTTAAAATACGTTTGATAATAATACTTTCTAACAATTATTGGCGTATAGGAAACAATATTTCTATCTGCAAGTACGCAAAACACGTTAAGATTAATCATAATATGGTCAAATATATGGAAACAAAGTTTCCGTATTTTGTGTCATCGTTTTGGTCACAACAATTTAATACCATCTCTGAAACTGCCCGTTATTGTTTATTGACAAACGCTTTGGATTATTTAGAATGTATATTACTGATTAACACCAATAGGGTCTCTACGAGTACTCGGACACGGGCCGAGTCGAGCAAGACTCGGAGTCCATTCACAGGACGCTAGTACCCGTACAAATGAGACAATGTAGAGCATTAATTTTAGTAGTAGGCCGACGGTAACTAATCAGTCATACAAGTTACACACTATATTTATGATCATGTGCTAGTTTCTCTTTTTAATCTGGCCATCCATCCGTTACAATACTGAACGTATCAATCTGATTCTAAATGTAATTCAATGGCATGATTTCGGATTCATGTTCAGCGCTGGAATTAAGATGCATATATTTTACTTTATTCTTTAGTCTCATTATCATCTAGTGTAAATGTCGGGTACTCGGGTCCGGGTCGAGTTTGACCCTCTAGTACTCGAGTCCAATATTTTGGACCCGTAGAGTGCGAGTGCGAATAATTTTTACATGCTCATATACCACTAGAGTTTCGAGCATGTTCGTCCCGGGGCCTGTCTCGTGATAGCCAGGGGCTTGTCCCGGGACAGAAAACAATTAAGCGGACCCGTGGAGGCCCTACTGTGCGGCTGGAATGACATTCATATTTAGCAAAAAAAAAGAAAAGAAGTGTTTATATCCTAATTTGATTATATAATTATTACGTTTTATCCTAATTAGATTATAATATTATCAATTTGGGGTTTTGGGGTTTGTTTGTTTTGTTGGGGTTTTTTTCGTGGAGGCCCTAAACACCAGTGAAACTATGGAGACAAAATATGAACGAATCTACTATTATTAACAAATAAATACAAAACCCAAGGGGCCCAGTTAATGAAAGATTCTATATATTAACAATATATTCACGATATTTTCTTGTAGGTTTAAGTTATTATAACACTCAAATTCATATTATACTATGTTATCTTGCTTATTACGTGTATTTTACTTTTAATTACTTTTACTATTCGCTTTAATACTGAAGCATGACCAGTCTGTGTTTATATGTATCATTATTAGTTATACATCAGAAACATTTTGTAAACACGGAAATAAAGGTTTTTGTATGGTATGGTATGGGTATGGGTATGGGTATGGGTATGGGTATGGGTATGGGTATGGGTATGGGTATGGGTATGGGTATGGTATGGGTATGGTATGGTATGGGTATGGTATGGGTATGGTATGGTATGGTATGATGATCATGATGATAGTGATGATGATGATTACTATATAGTCCATTTTTAATTGCAGGATGTCATTGAAATTGTGAACAAGAATATTGCATCGAACAAAACCTTTAATGACATCAGAAAACAAATTATTGAAATTTGCCATGTAGTGTTGGATATACAGGGCATCAAAGGTCGTATAGTTTGTCCAGGAATAATAGACTCGTTTGGACCGCAAGTGAGTGTATATATTGTACTGTTCACTTTATATTTAACCTGCAACAAGGACACCTTAGTTACATTTAACAATCACGTCTATAAATAACACCATATATATATATATATATATATATATATATATATATATATACTCTATACAAATGCATGTCGTTCTTTATGCCAGACTTTTGTAGTTTAAAGGGACATTCCTGAGTTTGCTGCAATGTTTAAGATGTTATCGACTAACAAAGACTTTCTAGCGAGTGTAATTACATATCAAATATATTTTTCTGCATAAAATATTAGTGGCTGTATATTAAACGTGTTTTTGATCGTACTAATATTTGTATTAAGTTAAATTTCATTTTATTTCCAAAAATTAGTTTTTTTCATACGTACGGAATTATTTGAAGACAAAATCCAGTTTGGGCTTCTTACAAATATTAAGACGACCAGAAACACATTGAATATACAGACACTGATATTCTAAACCAAAAAATATATTTAATATGTAAGTTTAATCGTAGAAATATTTTATTAGTCGGAAACATCTTACAATGCAGCAAACTGAGGAATGTCCCTTTAAACCTGTTTTATAAATAATAATTATATATTAGTTACACATTGTCATAGCTGACATCTTCAGTTGTGACCCTTTTGCTTGACCATCCTTAAATCATATACGGAATATATATATAATTTAATTTAATCCCCATCCTAATGGACGATTTACTTTACATGTATAATGGTCGAGACTAATTCCTATACGGGGGGGGGGGGGGGGGGGGGGGGGGGGGGGGGGGGGGGGGGAATGATGGATTGGGTACAAACTCTGTATCAGATTTTGGTTACAATGGCAAATATTAATGTGACAAAGAGAGAAAAACCCCAGCCCCCCCCCCACCCACCCCACCCCCCGGTTCCTACGGGCCTGCTATACAACAAGAAAGCTACTTTTAACATTATTAGTCCAGACAACTCAAGTTATAACGCTCGATCGTAATATCCGTGGTCATACAGTAAAGATATGTGTTTGTAGGTGGTATACATTGCAACCCAACTGGCTCTGAATCCTGAAGATGTCTGTAAAGATCTAAACTACTGCCCTCCAGATTTGGATGATCTCCCGCCAAAACGCAAGTTCCTTCGCCGAGCACACAACAACACCAAGACCTCTCCGCAAACCAGAACGAAGTATCAACAATATGGTGCAAATAAAATTGTTGGTGTACGGAAAACCTTCAGTGTTCTGCAGATTACAGATATCCATGTTGACCAGCATTATACGGTTGTACGTATGGTGTTCTTGGTGTTCATTATCATATGCATGCATACATGACTGAAATATCTTTTATAGTAATTTGGGTTTGGGTTTTAGCCATTACCTCCACCCCTTCACCCCCCCCCCCTCTCTCTCTCTCTCTCTCTCTCTCTCTCTCTCTCTCTCTCTGCGTCTGTCTGTATGTCTGTATGTGCCTCTCTCTCTCTCTCTCTCTCTCTCTCTCTCTCTCTCTCTCTCTCTCTCTCTCTCTCTCTCTCTCTCTCTCTCTCTCTCTCTCTCCCTCACGCACACTTAGGCCAACACAGATTTACGTAAAGTGTGGAGCATTATCAGTGAAACTGTGTCTGTATTTCATGCAGGGCACACCAACCGATTGTGGGATCTTCATTTGCTGTTACCCCGAGTTCAATGGTACGGTATGTATACCATGTGTTAAATTATTAAATAATGCATTTTACATATTTTTACCTTATGTATTTGTTGGTGGACCAATTAAACTACACCTAAGTATCCCACACCTACATCCATTAATTGTATTGCTCGGCAATACCGTTTTCAAAACCTATGCACTTGTAACAAATAGTATACTTCCCATCAAAGATTAACCAACTTAAAGGCTTTTTTTCATAAATCATCTTTCCAACTGCATATCGACTTATTTTAACAATATTAATACTATATTACATACATATGCCTGTGCCAAAATACCCTATTTTAGCGTAATTATTGCAATTGAAAATAATATGACATGTCAATCATAAATTGCTTCATTTGGGGAGTGGGGAGTATACTTAAACGATTTTACTTTATCTCATTTCAGTATATATATTAACATGGTCAGTTTTCAAGATTCACAATCCACGAAGAAATGTAATTCAGTTAAAAGCTTAATAATAATTAAATGTAATGGCCATGCCGAACCTGTTGACGTGCCCCTATTCTCAATAGGCTCATGCCCGACCTACTGGACCCAATCTCTGGAAAACCAGGGGCGGCTTAGATGTAAACTATTACCATATTTACATATTATTTAGTTTGGATTCTAGGGATCCGCGGGGCCGTTCGGAGACTATAATTGCGACGTTCCAGAGAAGACATTTGATGTGATTTTAGATGCAGCTAACAATATACAACCACGGCCAGAATTTATTCTTTTCACAGGTAATGGCAATCGTCGTTAGAGTAAATTACTATTGACATTATTACATAGTTAACACGAAAGATTAATAGAAACCGAAAACGAAAGTGAATCAAAAAGATTCATTTGTAACGTGCTTTGTGGTGGTTCTTTTTAGCAAATCATGTTAATAAAAATTTCATCACAGGAAAATTATATTTAACACAGCAATGTACAGAAAAAAACACCCCTGTAATATATGTTTGAATTTTGTCAAAGAGATAATAGTCAACAAAAATTGTATATTTTGCATCTTTATATGTTTACGAACTATATCCATGTAGCATTCATTCAATAAACCAAATACTATTATTAATTATAACTAGATACGAGATAGATAGCAATAACCTTATTAACAAAACTACAATATTTACGTCAAACACAAGTGGTTATGGTTTTCAGTTTTTACTTGAGTATTTTGTCACACCTAGGTGATTTCCCACCCCATGACATATGGCAAGAGACGTGGGCCTCCCAGCTGAACAGGGCACATGACACGCTGGTGCACATGCGTGAGAAACTGCCAGGTTTTAACATATACCCGACTCTGGGTAACCATGGTAAGAACTGTTAGATGTATTCGAGATCTTCCATTCGGGAATCTCACCTACATCTACCTCTGTTTTTTAAAAATATTTGGTTTCATTAGCTTAATATATAATTGGTCTAACAGAGAGGCATTTGGTGATCAACATATCCATATACTTCGTGTTTGTAGACATAGAGAATAATACATGAGTGGCCGTTAGATACCATTTATCTCACAACGAGTTGTTTTAAAATGTATCTAACGTGCGAAAGCAAGTTTGATACGTTTTTAAACAACGAATTGTGAGATAAACCGTATCTAACGGACACGAATGTATTATTATATTTCTCAACCCCCCCCCCCCCAAAAAAAAAAAAAAAAAACAAAAAAAACACAAAAACAACAACAACACCCCCCACAAACAACAACAACAAAAAAACAAAAACAAAAACAACCCAGGTTTTAAGCAAATTTTAACATCTTTTTCGACTAAAAGTTATTAACAACCGTTGCACTTGTAGCTAACTTACGCGTCACAGACACATGATTGTCAGGTTAACTATACGTCACAATGTAATCTATTTTCACCGTGTTGTTTTTCATTGGATGCATGCCACTGGTGACCTGGTCATCACCTAGGAGCAGCCAGTAGTATGTCTTGATATTGTTAACACACGTATGTGTGTAAACAACCCATGTCTTAACAAAATAACGCATGATGGTCTCACCGACGGGTGTGTAAGAATTTTTTTTTTAACCTTTGTTAAACATTTTGTACTGTAGAGGTTACATTACTTGTTATCTAATAATTATAATTCATTCATATACTTTGTTTAACACCCGATAGCCGATGTATTCTTTGTGCTGGGGATGTCGTTAAACATTGAATCCATTCTAATTTACCTGCACACTGTCATTCATCAGTAAAAAATATACAACTTAAATGTGTTTTTTTGTTGTTTTTTATGTAATATTTATTATGTACCTCTTTGTGAATAAATTAAATTATCTCTTTTGTAATTCTAACATGCATTATTTGATTTCACCATATGCGTACGGGTCATGACGTTTTCAAAGCAACGACGTATTGTTTTTATTGTAGACCCTAAATTCTACTGCATTGTATTCTTCAGGAGGGGTATTGCTTGAACTTGCTTGAGATCAAATATATGTAATTGGTAGCTTTAACTCTTGTTTTGTTTATTTAACGCAACATGTACTGCTTGAAACAATTTTAAGGACCCCCCCCCCCCCCCCCCCTGCCCGCCAGTAAAGTTGTAAACAAATATTTTTCAATTACTGCAGCCAACATGGTTTTATTTAATTTTATAGAATGCTTCCCAGAGAGTTTATATTATCAACCACGGGCGGATTACAAGGTAAGTATTAGAACATTATATATATTTATTAACATGTTCTTCCATTTACATTAACCATTATTTTGTTATTTTAAAAAATTTCTAGCGGGTTTTTATTTCCACCTGGCTTTGTAATAAAGTGAAACTGAAAAATTTGAAGTGGTGATCCATTAACTGATTGGAAAATGCAATGGACATTTTTAAAGTCTATTGATTAAAATACGTAAAACATGTATCCTTGCCCAAAAAGTGTCAACTCTTGATACTTGCAGTATAAAAACAATAATTTGCAAACCCTATTTTTTTCTGAAAGTAATGACTTTGTTTCAGAACTTAAACATGAAGACATCTGAATGGTGGCAGCTGTTGTTTCCCATACCACCTGACCAGCTGGAGAACATCCAGTACTCCTTGTACTACACAGTGTTAGTCAAACCTGGGCTGAGAATACTCAGTTTCAACAGTGATTACGGGTAAGACATATGTGAGAATACTCAGTTTCAACAGTGATTACGGGTAAGACATATGTGAGAATACTCAGTTTCAACAGTGATTACGGGTAAGACACGTGTAAGAATACACTGAGTATTCTTACACGTTACGTAAGAATTACATGTAAGAATTACATGTTGCGGGTAACACACGTGTGAGAATACTCAGTTTCAACAGTGATTAGGGGTAAGACATGTCTGAGAATACTCAGTTTCAACAGTGATTGCGGGTAAGACACGTCTGAGAGCCCTCAGTTTCAACAGTGATTGCGGGTAAGACACATCTGAGAATACTCAGTTTGAACAGTGATTACGGGTAAGACTCGTGTGAGAATACTCAGTTTCAACAGTGATTACGGGTAAGACATGTGTGAGAATACTCAGTTTGAACAGTGATTACGGGTAAGACACGTGTGAGAATACTTAGTTTCAACAGTGGTTGCGGGTAAGACACGTGTGAGAATACTCCGTTTCAACAGTGATTACGGGTAAGACACGTGTGAGAATACTCAGTTTCAACAGTGATTACGGGTAAGACATGTCTGAGAATACTCAGTTTCAACAGTGGTTACGGGTAAGATATTCCAGTCAGTTTTAGTTAAGTCTTAGAAATTAAAATGAAGATTTTACTGCTGCTACATGGCATCAGTGGATTATTTGAATTATTTTCTCAACAACGTAATACATACCATAGCTTAAATTTTAAATACCAGTACCTGTAATACTAAACTAGTCGAGATAAAAAACAAACAAAAACAAACAAAAAACAACAAACATCAACCACCCCCCAAAACACACAATAATACGAGACTCAGAAATGCATTATTGAATTAAAAATGGACATCCTAAACTACAAACTCAAACTTTATAATTAAAGAAAATATTTTCAGCTGTCATAGCGTGTTCTCTATTAAGGTATATATACTACTTATATAGGCCTACTACTAATACATGCACTTATAACGTTTTGCTTAAATTAAAAAAAAATTGTAAATCCCTTGTTATTGTTTGTTTGTTTTTGTTTGGTTAAGATTTGTTGTTTGGGTTTTTTTTTTTTTTTGTTGTTGTTGTTTTTTTTGTTTGGGTTTTTGGTACCATTTTTGGTCCTAATAGTTCAATTTCATTTTGTGAAACAGAAAAGGGTGCATACCTCGAAAACTACGGCCTGTTAATTAATAATGTATATACACATGAATGTTTTCTTGGTTAACAGGAACATACGTACTTCATACCTTTTGAACAGTTTCTCAATCCGTTAAGAGATTGTTAATCTTTGTCTTTTAGTTACACAATTAATTTCTACGCACTGCTCAATCACAAAACACCAGCCTACTATGAACAGATGAAATTCATGGAGGAGACACTGCATGATGCTCGAGAAAACAACGAGAAGGTAAACACCTAGTTAATTGGTTGAGGTTTAACCTCAGGTTACTAAAAGAGTAGTGAATTTTTTCTTGTCGATGGTGGCGCAGAAAGATATATCAGTTAATTAAGGTAAAATATTTTTTTTTTTTTTAAATGAAATCATCCTAGTGTTAGTTAAAGAAAAATAGCCTAATTAGACATTTTTTATCTCCTAATTAGGAATTTTTATTTCGTATTCATGACATTTTATCACTGCGTCAGATGATGTCTGGAAGTACCGATCATTGATCTATATAAAATTAATCCTGTGTTACAAATAATTAAAGTTAAAGTTAATGTTAAAGTTTGTTTTGTTTAACGACACCACTGGAGCACATTGATTAATTAATCATCGGCTGTTGGATGTCAAACATTTTATCATTCTGACTTGTAGTCATCAGAGGAAACCCGCTACATTTTTTCTAATGCAGAAAGGGATCTTTTATATGCACTTTCCCACAGACAGAAAATCACATACCACGGCCTTTGTTCAGTTGTGGTGCACTGGTTGGAACGAGAAAACCCCCATTCAGCTAAATCCCGCCCCATACAAATAATTGAGACTTATTATTTTCGTTTTTAGGTTATACTGATCGGACACGTGCCACCTGGTGATATTGGTAATACTTTCCTGGAATATGGCGACTTCTTCACTGACCTTGTCAGCGCTTACTCAGACGTCATAGTTCTGACAACTTTCGGACACACCCACTTCGATCACTTTGAACTGGTAATTAGTACTGTTAAATACTGGTAAGCCCCTAAATACATTTTAAAACTGGTAAATACTAGTTGTACCTGCATACGATCATTTTGAATTGGTAAAAAGTACCATTGCGATCACTTAAACTGCTAAATAGTACAACTACGATCACTTTAAACTGATAAATAGTACAACTATGATTAGTTTAAACTGCTAAAGAGTACAACTACGATCACTTTAAGCTAAAGAGTACAACTACGATTACTTTAAACTGCTAAAGAGTACAACTACGATCACTTTAAGCTAAAGAGTACAACTACGATCACTTTAAACTGCTAAAGAGTACAACTACGATCACTTTAAACTGCTAAAGAGTGCAACTACGATCACTTTAAACTGATAAATAGTACAACTACGATCACTTTAAACAGCTAAAGAGTACAACTACGATCACTTTAAGCTAAAGAGTACAACTACGATCACTTTAAACTGCTAAAGAGTACAACTACGATCACTTTAAACTGATAAATAGTACAACTACTATCACTTTAAACTGATAAATAGTACAACTACGATCACGTTAAGCTAAAGAGTACAACTACGATCACTTTAAACTGATAAAGAGTACGACTACGATCACTTTAAACTGATAAATAGTACAACTACGATAACTTTAAAGTGATAAATAGTACAACTACGATCACTTTAAACAGCTAAAGAGTACAACTACGATCACTTTAAACTGATAAATAGTACAACTACGATCACTTAAAACAGCTAAAGAGTACAACTACTATCACTTTAAACAGCTAAAGAGTACAACTACGATCACTTTAAACAGCTAAAGAGTACAACTACGATCACTTTAAACTGCTAAATAGTACAACTACGATCACTTTAAACAGCTAAAGAGTACAACTACGATCACTTTAAGCTAAATAGTACAACTACGATCACTTTAAACTGCTAAAGAGTACAACTACGATCACTTTAAACTGCTAAAGAGTACAACTACGATCACTTTAAACTGATAAATAGTACAACTACGATCACATTAAACTGATAAATAGTACAACTACGATCACTTTAAGCTAAAGAGTACAACTACGATCACTTTAAACTGCTAAAGAGTACAACTACGATCACTTTAAACTGCTAAAGAGTACAACTACGATCACTTTAAACAGCTAAAGAGTACATCTACGATCACTTTAAACTGATAAATAGTACAACTACGATCACTTTAAACAGCTAAAGAGTACAACTACGATCACTTTAAGCTAAATAGTACAACTACGATCACTTTAAACTGCTAAAGAGTACAACTACGATCACTTTAAACTGCTAAAGAGTACAACTACGATCACTTTAAACTGATAAATAGTACAACTACGATCACATTAAACTGATAAATAGTACAACTACGATCACTTTAAGCTAAAGAGTACAACTACGATCACTTTAAACTGCTAAAGAGTACAACTACGATCACTTTAAACTGCTAAAGAGTACAACTACGATCACTTTAAACAGCTAAAGAGTACATCTACGATCACTTTAAACTGATAAATAGTACAACTACGATCACTTTAAACAGCTAAAGAGTACAACTACGATCACTTTAAACAGCTAAAGAGTACAACTACGATCACTTTCAGCAGCTAAAGAGTACAACTACGATCACTTTAAACTGCTAAAGAGTACAACTACGATCACTTCAAGCTAAAGAGTACGACTACGATCACTTTAAACAACTAATGAGTACAACTACGATCACTTTAAACTGCTAAATAGTACAACTACGATCACTTTAAAATGGTAAAGAGTACGACTACGATCACTTTAAACTGCTAAAGAGTGCAACTACGATCACTTTAAACTGATAAATAGTACAACTACGATCACTTTAAACAGCTAAAGAGTACAACTACGATCACTTTAAGCTAAAGAGTACAACTACGATCACTTTAAACTGCTAAAGAGTACAACTACGATCACTTTAAACTGATAAATAGTACAACTACTATCACTTTAAACTGATAAATAGTACAACTACGATCACGTTAAGCTAAAGAGTACAACTACGATCACTTTAAACTGATAAAGAGTACGACTACGATCACTTTAAACTGATAAATAGTACAACTACGATAACTTTAAAGTGATAAATAGTACAACTACGATCACTTTAAACAGCTAAAGAGTACAACTACGATCACTTTAAACTGATAAATAGTACAACTACGATCACTTAAAACAGCTAAAGAGTACAACTACTATCACTTTAAACAGCTAAAGAGTACAACTACGATCACTTTAAACAGCTAAAGAGTACAACTACGATCACTTTAAACTGCTAAATAGTACAACTACGATCACTTTAAACAGCTAAAGAGTACAACTACGATCACTTTAAGCTAAATAGTACAACTACGATCACTTTAAACTGCTAAAGAGTACAACTACGATCACTTTAAACTGCTAAAGAGTACAACTACGATCACTTTAAACTGATAAATAGTACAACTACGATCACATTAAACTGATAAATAGTACAACTACGATCACTTTAAGCTAAAGAGTACAACTACGATCACTTTAAACTGCTAAAGAGTACAACTACGATCACTTTAAACTGCTAAAGAGTACAACTACGATCACTTTAAACAGCTAAAGAGTACATCTACGATCACTTTAAACTGATAAATAGTACAACTACGATCACTTTAAACAGCTAAAGAGTACAACTACGATCACTTTAAGCTAAATAGTACAACTACGATCACTTTAAACTGCTAAAGAGTACAACTACGATCACTTTAAACTGCTAAAGAGTACAACTACGATCACTTTAAACTGATAAATAGTACAACTACGATCACATTAAACTGATAAATAGTACAACTACGATCACTTTAAGCTAAAGAGTACAACTACGATCACTTTAAACTGCTAAAGAGTACAACTACGATCACTTTAAACTGCTAAAGAGTACAACTACGATCACTTTAAACAGCTAAAGAGTACATCTACGATCACTTTAAACTGATAAATAGTACAACTACGATCACTTTAAACAGCTAAAGAGTACAACTACGATCACTTTAAACAGCTAAAGAGTACAACTACGATCACTTTCAGCAGCTAAAGAGTACAACTACGATCACTTTAAACTGCTAAAGAGTACAACTACGATCACTTCAAGCTAAAGAGTACGACTACGATCACTTTAAACAACTAATGAGTACAACTACGATCACTTTAAACTGCTAAATAGTACAACTACGATCACTTTAAAATGGTAAAGAGTACGACTACGATCACTTTAAACTACTAAATAGTACGACTACGATCACTTTAAACTGCTAAATAGTAAAACTACGATCACTTTAAACTGCTAAAGAGTACAACTACGATCACTTTAAACTGCTAAAGAGTACAACTACGATCACTTTAAACTGCTAAATAGTACAACTACGATCACTTTAAACTGCCAAGTAAGACCATTATGAACCAATCTAATTAAAATTAGCTCCACTATTACATGTGGATCTAACACCAGCCAGTTGGAGCTCATGTCCACCAATCAAAACCTTACTTGCAGAATCCTGCCAGTGATTTAAACACTGCGTAGTCCCCAATGTCCAGGTAACATTTCGTCTGTGAATAATAATTTAAATATTGACCAATCACACTTCGCCTTTTATAACGTTATTTGGGAGCATACAAATTCTAAAAATATCGGGCGAGTCTATTTTAGTGGCCGCAGTACAGCGAACCATACCAATACGTACGGGGTGGGTTATCAGTCTTCAATTTTACATTAAAAATTATTTATTTATTTATAAAAAAACCCCAACTAAATCAGTCTTCAGTTTTACATTACAAATTATTTATTTTATAAAATAAAACATTTTTAAGGCATTCGTAATTCACACGAAACATGTCGTATACCCTCAGGATAATTCGGAATGTTTTCAAATTATTTTTAAATCACTGGCAGGATTCTGCAAGTAAGGTTTTGATTGGTGGACATGAGCTCCAACTGGCTGGTGTTAGATCCACATGTAATAGTGGAGCTAATTTTAATTAGATTGATTATGAACAGCTCTGAAAAATGTTACTATGTTATCAACTGTCCAGTGCCCCGTTCCATGAAGCGATCTTAGCCCTAAGATTGCCTTAGGCGCATAGCTACCCTATGCACTTAAGTTGATCTAAGGGATAAGACCGCTTCGTGGAACGTGGCCCTGTTGCCCATCTTATAACAATAACACAGCTCTGTTGGGACACGGATGCAGCAAGAACTAATTTGTTGTATTGTTTATGTTCGTGTGAATAATAATTTTTAAAAACGTAATGAATAGGTTATGAATATATTTAAAATGATAACGACTGCACTGTCCTATAGGTTTTTTTTACGAGTAGGCCTACTCGAATACTCGGGTACGGGCCGAGTCTAGCAAGACTCGAATCCGTTCAGAGGACTTGAGAGGAAATAATATTTTTTGTTTACGTCATTTTGCCATATGCTTGCCGCCGGTTACATTATAGGGCTATGATACATGGGTGTAAAACAAAAGTTGAATGTGTGGAATGCAATACCAGGCACGGATGCAGGATTTCTGAAAGGGTGGGGTGGGGTGGGATTCAAATGTGATGACTCATCTCACCTTTTACACAGCGCGCCTCTTACATCATGCTCGAACTTACAAAGGGGGGGGGGGGTCCGGACCCCTGGACCCCCCCCCCCCCCCCCCCCGGATCCGCTACTGAATACAATGGCATGATTGGGCATTTATGTTCAGAGCTGGAATTAAGATGCATAATGCTATTTTATTTTATTACTTAGTCTCATTATCATCAGTGTCGGGTATTTGGTTCCGGGTCGAGTTTGACCCTCGAGTTCAATATTTTGGACCCGTGGAGGCCCTACTGTGCGGCTTGAATGACATTCATATTTAGCACACAAAAAAGAGAGAAGTGTTTATATCCTAATTAGATTCTACAATTATTACGTTTCATCCTAATTAGATTCTAATAGTATTGAGTTTGGGTTTTATTTTGCTTTTTTTTTTTTTTTTTGATTTGTTTTTTGTTTATGGGTTTTTTTTATGGGTGTGGTAGGCTGCTTTATTTAACACATTTCTTTGATTCCTCTTGAGGTGTCCAATCCTAAAAGTCACGAGGACGCTGTAGGTGTGGTTCTGATAGCGCCCTCTGTTACCACCGAGGGACAAATAAACCCGTCCTTTCGTGTATACCACTTCGATTCGCAGACGTTTCAACTGGTGGACTACGATCAGTACTTTGTCAACATCACGGAGGCAAACAGTAGGTATCTTTGAACTGGGCATTATAAACCACAGTCGACAGTCATGTCCCAGATTCAGGCCCGTGGCCAGCATTTCGAGTGGGAGGGTTCGATTAGGTATTTGCCGGGGCCTTTTGGATATGAAATTGATTGAAAAAAAACTTTGTATGGGGTTCCAGGTGCATCCCTCACCCCCGGAAATTTTGAAATCTCTGAAATTCTAAAACGCGTTTTTCTGGCATTTGGAACTTAAAAAATGATATCTTAAAACAACTATTTTCGACTATTTTGTAGACTATTTTTGTTATTTCTGTCATTATTATTTTTTAAGATAATGAAATTCTAGCAAACAACAAGAGTTAAAGGTATTGATCCGAGGTATATGTTAAAAGGTACGTGTACCTCAGAACTATGATCATTTCCTTTAATAATGAACATATTTATGAAAAACGAAACACATTATGTTCATAATAATTGTATCACCACCAATCACCGCCAACACATGCGGGATATATGTGTTGGCGGTGATTGGTGATGATAAGAGTACAGGTGTAGTCCTCAAACGTTTTCAGCAAAAGGTATTGCATCCCGTTTCATTATTGTCACTGATGCGTCATATCATCAAAATGGCATCTATATGTTGGCCATAAAAGATTTTGAAATACTTTTGAAGGACATGACATTCAAGAAAGTACGCAACGTTTTCTAATTGGCCTTAATCCTACGGGACAGTTGCAAATTCAATAGCACCAAAAACCAATCCTCGCCCGCTACCGACCCTCGCCCGCTACCGACCCTCGCCCGCTACCAACCCTCGCCCGCTACCGACCATCATTGGGCTGCTGGTGCTCCATTTCACCGTCAAAAGTCCCCCGCCATTTTAAATATGCTACATAGATGGAAGCAACTTGCCGTGCACGTTAAGAAAAGTATTGAGATAACGAGCCCCGTGCACTAGAGAACATACTAACGTGTATTGTACGTGCTCAGAACGATGGTCGATTAGCTTATCATATTCCTTTCCCACAGTCTATAGTCTTCTTTTTTTTTCCATATTTTTTCTAGTGTTACTTTTGCCTTCAACATTTCTCAAAAAAATTAATTTTTACCGTCAATGCACAATTAATCGAAGTCTGGTTTTGCAAAATGTCAATGTTATGCATTGCATACAGTACATATTATTTATCTTAAAGAGTGGGAGTGACTATTTTTATAACATACTATATACACCTTGATTGTATTATACAATAAACAAGCATTGAACTAAAACATTCAAATTTGTTTTGCAGAATCAGGAAAGGCGACTGTGAAAAGGTTATATTCAGCGATATCCGAATACAACATGACAGATTTGAGTCCAAAGTCCTTCCTGGATCTGTCCAACAGGTATTTGGACGAAACCAATCAAAACCTTTACATTAATACTGATCCAGAATCACCCAACACAACGTAAACTATTGGTTTTCAAGACTGTACTCGACCTAAAATAAAGTGACGAGGCGGTACAAAAAGTATAAAGGCATCGTTATAGGGGCCGGATTTTATCCAGCTTGACGAAAATTGCACCTTTTCCCTATTATTCTGGGGCGCATTTCGTCCCATACAGTTCAGGTGTGTGTAATTGATGGTAAAGGCTTTGGTGTCTTTGTTATTAGCCGAAACTGTTTTTGAAACCTTGCCAAGTTTTGGGGTTTATTACTAACGTGATGCTGTTACTGAAATGAACAGAGTTTATAAAGAGTGGTAAAAGAACTAAATGTGGGTTTTACATCAGACCAGCAATGTCATCATGCACTTTCTGGGAGACACACATTTCAACCTATTCTCCTGCGCTCATTCAAGCTCAGTCCAAAGTATTCTCACTCAAAATCAAACTCTTTAAGCCGAATTTGAACCTCTCATTTTCACCAAATGTCTCAGTTTTCAGTTTATTACACACCTCAAGTAAGCATGTGGTTGAAACTTATATCTTGCTTTAGAATATTCATGCATGTATAACTACACTATTTCAGTTTTCGACAGAAATACCATACACTGTTTTAAAGAGGTCGAAATACCTTGAATAATGGCTGAAGGAATTGTGTTGCAGGTTCAAGACGAATGACACGTTATTTAAGCAGTACTGGGGCAACTACCAAGCCCAGAATGGACTGAACGCAGTGTGCGATTCTGACTGTAAAGAATTCATGATTTGTAAATCGCAGTCGGCTTCTCTGCGGGCGTACCTACAGTGCATCAACAGACTGTCTTAGACGGCGTGCAACTCTTAAAGGAACTGTCCTGTGTTTGAGGCCATCAAAACACACAGTGCAATAATCTACTCACCTGTAATAAATCTGGGTAATAAAATTAAAACAAAAACGCCCAAAAGTTTGAAATTAATCTCTAAATATTTTTGAAATTGTCTTTGACCCAATTATTTCACGTTGTTTGGCGATTGGAACCAAAATAAATCGTTACTTAAAAGTATTATTGTAGGCATAAATCAGTATTTAACTGATTTAATTTCATAATTTGTCTCTTTAGCTGGTCAATGAACGCTGGTTTTTTTGTTTTTTTTCAAGTGATATTATATTGAACGAGCGTAGTTAATTTTTAACTGATGAGGAAATAACTGTTGTGTTTAAAGAACAAATAACAATTAACAAATAAACCACTGTTAACTTCAATCGACGTCGTGTGATTTTTTTTTTTGATTTTTTTTTATTCGGGGGGGGGTGGGGGGGTGGGGGGGACAACGAGTGACAACCCTCCTTTTCCAGAAAATATGTTTCTTCCACTACTCCCGGGAAGACACGCCCACTTATACCCATTTACGCAAACAATAAGGGGTGTGATCATGGAATTTTCCAGAATGTTTTCTCATTCCACCCGTAGGCGTATGCCCACCCACCTATCAGTCATTACATGGCTTCAAGTCTTGTTCGGGCGCAATCTCCGAGCCGACTTTACCAAACTTGTAGTGGTAAAGCGCTCGCTTGATACGCGGTCAGTTTGGGATCGATACCCGTCAGAGGGACCATTGGGCTATTTCTCGCTCCAGACAGTGCACCACGACTGGTACATCAAAGGCCGTGGTATGTGTTATCCTGTCTATGGGATGGTGCATATAAAAGATCACTTGCTGCTAATCAAAAAAAGAGTAGCCCATGAAGTGGAGACAACGGGTTTCCTCTCGTATATCTGTGTGGTCCATAACCATGTCTGAAGCCATATAACAGTAAATAAAATGAGTGCATCATTAAATAAACCATTTCCTTCCTTCCTTTTCTTACCGGCCTCGGTGGCGTCATGGTTTGGCCATCGGTAGGTACTGGTTTGAATCCCAGTCGAGGCATGGGATTTTTAATCCAGATACCGACTCCAAACCCGGAGTGAGTGCTCCGCAAGGCTCAATGGGTAGGTGTAAACCACTTGCACCGACCAGTGATCCATAACTGGTTCAACAAAGGCCATGGTTTGTGCTATCCTGCCTGTGGGAAGCGCAAATAAAAGATCCCTTGCTGCTAATTGGAAAGAGTAGCCCATGTAGTGGCGACAGCGGGTTTCCTCTCAAAATCTGTGTGGTCCTTAACCATATGTCTGACGCCATATAACCGTAAATAAAATGTGTTGAGTGCGTCGTTAAATAAAACATTTCTTTCTTTTCCTTCTTTTCTTGTAGTTAGTGAGAAATGTACCTGACCTCGAAATGTTCTAAAGCTGGAGCTAAACACAGTCAGAATTAACGCCTTTGCCTTTCGACTTCATCAAGGCACGATAAATATACTATCATGAAAGTGTCTGATAACAAACATCTCTAAAGTTTATTATTTATTACAAATATTATAAAAGTGATCACAGCTGTGCCAGGTTCAAACGTTAACATCAATAAGAGCACTTTTCATAGATTCAATTATGAACATACATAATCACATCAATATAACATACATTAGGCTATTTACAAATGCTAATGTGATAAATTGTGACAATAGCTGTTATCAGCATTTTGATGCAAAATTTCATAATGATATCATTATGAAATTTTAATACACGTGTCATGTATTAGCATGCTAAGATCCATTGTGTAGAAAATGCCAGGCTGTTGAGACTAGACGTAGAATCACTATAGTTTTGAATGTGCATAGACATTAACGTGTGCATCAAGTTTTGGTCTGAGTGCAGTCTTTTGCAATCTCTGTATAAGAATTTCTTTGGTAACAAACATTTGGTGAAATTATTATATTATAAGTTTCACACTATTTATTAAACATTCCAAAGGAAGAGATATGTTTTATGCTAAATCTTAAAGCTTACCAGCCTGCCATTTTGTTTTCATTTACAGCCATCCTAAATAATGAATTGCCAAATGTTTGACATCCAATTGCCCATGATTAATAAATAGATGTGATTTAGTCATGTGGTTAAACAAAACAAACTTTAAAGGGACATTCTCAAGTTTTTAATCACTAAGGCATATTTTTCACTATTAGAGCCGTTTATGACCATTGAAATCAAACATTACTTACATTTTATTTTTTAGATTATCCATTTCTGTATAACCGAAGTGTTTCTGGCTATCCTGGTGTTTCTAATACCACAAAATGCATTTTTCATATTTTTAAAAATGCACGTGCATCTGAGAAGTAACTGTTACGGAATCGCGTCTTAGTTTATTTTTAAGGGTATTTCAACGTCAAAAATTGTTTCACTCTGTTGTATCCGAATTTGTTACAGGTTTCTGAATTAACCAAACTTGGTATCCATTTTTACGGGTTGAAACTAGAGTCTAGGTGAAAATTATACCTTAGTGCTTAAAAACTAGGGTCTGTCCCTTTAAATAATGGACTGCATATATTTAACCATAGAATTTGCTTTATCAGTTTTATACACCAATGTTTCATACTGATTCTATCAATTCATTCACTCTGAATGTTTAACATGCAATAAGAGATTTTTAAAATTTATATATTTATTTATTATTACATGCATTTATTATTAAAATTTTATACAGAGGTATCATTAAACACCCATTCTTTTATTCCTGAATATTTGGGCACTCTACACCAATTGTGACCATGAAGACCAATAATTATCATTAGACTGCCATGAACTCAAGAAACATCAAAATATCAAAGTGAATGGCAAGAGTTGATAGATACATCAATAAAATTGTAAGCTTAGGTTTTTGCAGTGTAAACAGTGAACAAACATTCCATTCTTAAAATGTTGCTTACTTTTTTGGTGTAGTGTTAACTCGTTATTTAGATTATTAAATCTAGGCAAAAACAGTGCTAATTTTTTAAACCACTATGGTATATAAAGGTAAATTTTTAATAAAATAGGTACTGGTAGAGCTCAGTTTGTTTAGTAAGTAACAAATATAAACTGCTGCTCTGGACCGGTCATGCTCTGAAGTACATTACTTGGAAGCATGCTACAAAGAACTACATATTTCAACACATTCTTGCATGTCAATATCAATACATTTGTATTCTATGTAAAATTATTTTATAGCACTGAAATTTCAAACTTAGGTTAAAATTAGTATGTAAGTATAACATACAAGTTGAATACTAGTGTTCTAATTATCACATAACCAAACACACACACACACAAAAACACTGTATAAAACTCTTTTTTTCTGTAAATTGGAAAGCTACATTCAAAAGTTGTTTGTCTGAACACTTGAATGAGTTATTCTCATTCATCTTTTAGTAACCAATATTAATTCAACTTTTGTAAAATGTAATACAAATTCTATTTAAGAGCTTAACACCAGTCATCAATAAATGTCTACACAGAACAATATCCATTATTACTCAGGCAGGGTCGCACAAAAAGTGAACCTAATAAATGGCCCAAGAAAACATTGTTTGAAGCCTCTTAAAACAGGACCCTCAATATACCAGAATTCCTGTAAAAAACCCTTTTAAATATCAGTACAGGACAGAATCTACCTACCTACAAAATGAGGGTCTGATAACCTACAGGTTAAAACATATTAATAATTACATTTTATTTACTGTAAATCCACTTCACAGACATAATGATACTTTGTTATTCATTGTTTATCTCTTCTTCATTAAACAACTGATACTTGTATGTGTATTGCATATTTCAATAACAGTTTATCAACATTTAGATTTGGGAATTTTGTGTAATAAAATGTTTGGATCTTGGCAAGTGGTAACCTCTGGCAACCTGAATGACCATTCTCGACTTATTCTGATGCCTGTTACTGAGCTTAATATCAATCATATACATCTTTACTGTGCTCAGTATAATTTTTATGTCATTTTTGCTATGCTGAATACCATTATTATTTAACTTCTGCCGAGTACAATACCAATCTTATTACACTTTCACAAAGTTAAAACATTCCATCTTATCCAACCATTTAATGATTTACTAAGGCTTCAGCTATGTGAAAACTATGCAGTTATAAACAAAACAAATCATAACATCAGTGGAAGTGAAAACATGCTTCAACTGTCTTTCATTTTGGTTGTATATTCTGTTGTGTTGTACCTTCACTCATAGAAATATACTGATGGAAAGAAATAAGAGAAACACATAACTAGTAACAGCAAATATTGACTGCAACTAAAACCCACATCCACTGTATCAGGAAATTGGAGAAAACTTGGAGTGTTTTCTCTTTTAAAGATACATTACCTGTCCTCAACACAAGTGCACATCCCCCCTCCCCCATGCTAGTGATCTGGTCCGAACATCCCAACAGCCAATGGGATGGCCTAAAATTCTTCTACTGTATGCTCCCTGTAGTTCTGGTAGAAGAATTTTAGGCCATCCTATTGGCTGTTGGAATGTTCGGACCAGACTGGTTGAGGACAGGTAATGTTGAAAAGAAAAAAATATGTTGCTGGCAGCCAATTCCACAGTACTGACATTCAGTTCCATGTTACATGTCTGTATTTTATACAAACATAACTACTCTAGTGGGTGAAATAAATTTGGCCTCAAATACCATGTGTTTCTTTATTTCTTTCCATCAGAATACTATGTGTTGATAATAATAAACAATAAAACATATAACAACATTTGTATTTGATACTAATATTATTACATGTGGGTAATAATAAAATGACAATAACACTCTTATATGCTGGCTAGAATGTATCTATAACACATCACAAGGTTTACGTAACAAAATTAAATTATTGTCTTCAATAACAAACACCAGAAAAATTATCACTGGTCATCAGGAAACATCAAATTAGTAATTTATTAACTTTTATATGTCACAAAAGCAGGATAATGCATAATAATAAAGTAGAAAATAAGCTGATTTTTTTTTTTTTAATGTTTAAAATTGCAATCGGGTATATCTTTGTTATATTTAAATGTTTAAATTTGAAATCATCAACTTTGGTGTTTTTCAGGTATGCTCCATTCTTTGATTTCCTTTAAATACTATATACAGTTAACATGTAGGTTGCTTCTAGTATCCCAATTCGTGCAGTCTAGATTTCGTTGGAATATCCCAATAAGAGATTCCATGCTTGAGAAAGGATGAAAAAAGGTATTTCTGAATATTTGTCATCTCTTCCATCTTGTTGCATAGCCATTTTGGGAAAGATATTTCTTTTTAAGGTCCATAACAGAAGTTACAAACAATACAACCTATTTAACGTTAAAAATGGTGACGAGACTTGCAAAGTACATTTAGGCCATGGTTCTGTTTGTGGGAAAGAGCACATAAAACACTGGCATAGGGGAGGGGGGAGGCAGGCAAGTGCAACAGTAGCAGCAGCGATGATTTATATTTATATATATACGGTGAAACTCCTCTAAACCAAACACCCCCGGGACCAAGTAAAAAGTCTGGTTTTAAGAGGTATCCGGTTTAGAGAGGTCCTCTTATGTACAAACATTTAAAAAGTCTGTTTTTGTGGGAATTTCGGTTTACAGAGGGTCCGGTTTTCGGAGGTTTCACTGTATATATATATGTGTGTGTTACCCCCAATGTTTTGGTACCTTCCTACGCCACTGTAAAAAGATACCTTATTGCTAACAGAAAAATGTAGTGGGTTTTCTCTGAAGACAGTGTGTCAGAATTATCAAATGTGTAACATCCAGCAGCTAATGAATAATTAATGTGCTCTAGTGGTGTCCTTAAACAAAACAAAACTTTCACTTCAGTGTAATGACAGTAGTTTAGTAGTTAGAGGATGCAGATACATAAGAACCCAACTTTAAGCAATGAAAAAAAAAGACGAAAAAAAAAAAGGACAGTGATATGGGTGATTTGTCACCAAGTCATTCAGGTTAAAGCAAGCAACGTGGAAATGCAAGAATTGCAATGCTTAAACATAAAACATTCACAAAGCTACTGCTGGTCTAAGGAAACTTCCCGTGACAATGAATAACTTTCATCAATCCCACAGTTCAGGGTAACACACTAATCAGCTTTGCAATGTTCACTCAAGTTAAGTACGTTAGTAAGTTAGTTTACTATCAAAATCCAACTACATTTGTAATATGTATTTGCTTCCGATTAATCCTGTAAGATATGATTAATTTCTGTGTTAAAATAATTCTGTGTCCCAAGACTGTTCAACAGTTTTAACAGCTTAGGAGCCGTTCACAATTATCAACATTTTCACAAACACACTATCCTTACTCATTCTTAGTAACCCTCCCCTACTAAAAGCATATGTTCAAAAAGATAATCTATAACGAATATTTTCATTCCGATTCTTGTTGTTTTAAAAACATATGTTGACAATGACCCCCCACCCCCTTCCTCCATCCCACCACTTAGCATTTGGTTCTTACATTTGTGAAAATGTCGATAACTGAAATTGGCCCCCTAGAATGTACCAAAACACTGGTACATTTTATGTCATGATGTTTGAGGGGCAACATGGCCAATAAGGTATATGTTGTCATAGAGATGACCTGCCAGGTCGTTACTGACTTCTGCGGTGGCTCGACAGGTGTTTTTGATGAATTCTCGCTTCGACATCTTGTTTTTGACGTGAGGTGAGGATAGATCGACGGACAGCATGATGAGAGAGTAACACAGCAGAAACACAGCATCTGTAACGAGGAAGAAGGAAATGTTTTACTTAACGACACACTCAACACATTTTATTTACGGTTTTATGGCATCAGACATATGGTTAAGGACCACACAGATATTGAGAGAGGAAACCCGCTGTCACCATACTCTTTTCGATTAGCAGCAAGGGATCTTTTATATGCACCATCCCACAGACAGGGTAGTACATACCATGGCCTTTGATATACATGTACCAGCCATGGTGCACTGGCTGGAACGAGAAATAGCCCAATGGGCCCACCGATGGGGATCGATCTCAGACCGACCATGCATCAAGCGAGCGCTGTACCACTGGGCTACGTCCCGCCCACTGTAACGAGGAAGACGTCATCAACACGACGGGTTTCTAAAACACAAATATACGATCAATAGAAAGGAAACGATTTTATTTTTCTTTCAAACTTATTTATCATGGAATGGAAACTCCTTCTAACATCACCTTGGTGGATCCATTCAGCTGACTGGGTTTTTTCTCGTTCCAACCAGTGCACCATAACTAGACAAATGACGTGGTATGCGTTTTCCTGTCTGTGGGATGGTGCATATAAAAGATCCCTTCCTTCATTAGTAAAAATGTAGCGGGTTTCCTCTGATGACTACAAGTGAGAATTACCAAATGTTTGACATCCAACAGCCGATGATTAATTAATCAAAGTACTCCAGTGGTGTTGTTAAACAAAACAAACTTTAACTTTTTAACATTATCATAGCACCTTATAAACTTGAGCTATTTGATATACATGTATGGCATGGTTATTAACACACAATGTCTTGATAGAGAGGAAACCTGTAAGCTACTCCTATTAAATCAGGTCAGGTCAGAGTGTTTTAACGTGCACATTCAGAACAAGCTGTTATAGCGCATGCCTGTCCTGGACAGGAAAGGAGTGGGGTGGGTTGGAGGAGGAACCGCCTGCACTGGCAGGTGCAAGGGAGCACCAGCAGTCCGATCGTAGCCGGTAACAGGCGGAGGGTGGTATGGTGCTTGGAATTTGGAATGTCCTGTAGGATTAAGCCAAGAATGGGTGCACATTTTTGATGAAGGAAGTGAGGTGCAATTTTGAACAGTCAGCCAAAAGGTAAAGATAGAGAGCTACATATAGTTTTAGAAATTAGTGGCTCTCCTATTAAATGGCAGCATGGGATCTTTTATATCCACTTTCCTGGACAAGCAGGGAATGTTTTTTTTCAGTACTGCTTCGCAATTCGCTATACAAATTTCTGAGGTCTCCACACAATTCTAAAATGTTAAATAGCAGCTGTTACTCAATTTTCAACTGATCACCAACTGTCGCTAATCAAAATTACAAAAAGCAAAGTTCATGACAAGACAGCATTTTTATTTCAACTTATTTTCGTCCTTATATCCAATTAAGGTTCAAGCACACTGTCCTGGGCACACACCTCAGCTATCTGAGTTGTCTGTCCAGGACACTGGGTTAGTTGTTGATTGTTAAGACAGCATTTGAAAAACCAGTTGTGGGGCACTGGCTCAGGTGAGCAAGAAAATGAGGGACCCCATTAAAGTTGAATGATCCTACAGGGCGGGACGTAGCCCAGTGGTAAAGTGCTCGCTTGATGCGTGGTCGGTTTGGAATCGATCCCCGTCAGTGGGCCATTGGGCTATTTTTCTTTCCATCCAGTGCACGACTGGTATATCAAAGGCTGTGGTATGTGCTATCCTGTCTGTTGGATGGTGCATATAAAAGATCCCTTGCTGCATTAGTAAAAATGTAGCGGGTTTCCTCTGATGACTACAAGTGAGAATTACCAAATGTTTGACATCCAACAGCCGATGATTAATTAATCAAAGTACTCCAGTGGTGTTGTTAAACAAAACAAACTTTAACTTTTTAACATTATCATAGCACCTTATAAACTTGAGCTATTTGATATACATGTATGGCATGGTTATTAACACACAATGTCTTGATAGAGAGGAAACCTGTAAGCTACTCCTATTAAATCAGGTCAGGTCAGAGTGTTTTAACGTGCACATTCAGAACAAGCTGTTATAGCGCATGCCTGTCCTGGACAGGAAAGGAGTGGGGTGGGTTGGAGGAGGAACCGCCTGCACTGGCAGGTGCAAGGGAGCACCAGCAGTCCGATCGTAGCCGGTAACAGGCGGAGGGTGGTATGGTGCTTGGAATTTGGAATGTCCTGTAGGATTAAGCCAAGAATGGGTGCACATTTTTGATGAAGGAAGTGAGGTGCAATTTTGAACAGTCAGCCAAAAGGTAAAGATAGAGAGCTACATATAGTTTTAGAAATTAGTGGCTCTCCTATTAAATGGCAGCATGGGATCTTTTATATCCACTTTCCTGGACAAGCAGGGAATGTTTTTTTTTCAGTACTGCTTCGCAATTCGCTATACAAATTTCTGAGGTCTCCACACAATTCTAAAATGTTAAATAGCAGCTGTTACTCAATTTTCAACTGATCACCAACTGTCGCTAATCAAAATTACAAAAAGCAAAGTTCATGACAAGACAGCATTTTTATTTCAACTTATTTTCGTCCTTATATCCAATTAAGGTTCAAGCACACTGTCCTGGGCACACACCTCAGCTATCTGAGTTGTCTGTCCAGGACACTGGGTTAGTTGTTGATTGTTAAGACAGCATTTGAAAAACCAGTTGTGGGGCACTGGCTCAGGTGAGCAAGAAAATGAGGGACCCCATTAAAGTTGAATGATCCTACAGGGCGGGACGTAGCCCAGTGGTAGAGTGCTCGCTTGATGCGTGGTCGGTTTGGGATCGATCCCCGTCAGTGGGCCATTGGGCTATTTTTCTTTCCATCCAGTGCACGACTGGTATATCAAAGGCTGTGGTATGTGCTATCCTGTCTGTCGGATGGTGCATATAAAAGATCCCTTGCTGCATTAGGAAAAATGTAGTGGGTTTTCTCTGATCACTATGAGTCAGAATTACCAAATGTTTGACGTCCAATAGCCGATGATTAACACATCAATGTGCTCCAGTGGTGTCGTTAATCAAAACAAACTTCTGATCCTACAAGTCACTGCTCTCACATGAGCACTCTAGCACTGAGCTATATCAACTTCACAAACAATAGATGGAGGTAACAAAGTGGTGTGAATTATATAAAATACCCTGTACACAGTGGTGTAACGTGGGTGGGGCCACCGGGGTGGCTGCCCTGGGCGCAAAATTCTGAACTGGTGGAAGGGACTCGGGGAGTGCTAACAGTCCACTGGTTAGGGGGTGCAGTACTTGCCTTGCCCTGGGCACTGGCAACCAATGCTACGCCACTGCCTGTACAAAATTCATACTTTTGTGACAGGGTCTAAATTCATAAATAAAACATATACCCATGTTACTTTCAAGCTGATGTTGTCCAATTAGCTGGCAGCCAGAAATAACGTAGGCTACGGACATACAAGAATTCTGCAGGATTAAATGTCTCACCTACTGTAACATTTGTTGGTACATTGTGATGAACATCCATAGGTACATGTACAACTATAAACCAAGTTTCACTGACCTAGAACTTATAGTTTGCGTGAAACTGATCTAAACATGAAATTTTAACATTTAACTTCCATGCAAACGTCGACTCCATCACCGCCACCATAAAAGTAATATCTATATGCCACCTATTTACGTAGTACAGGTGAGATAAAAATTATTAACTGAAACCATGCTAAATCATGATGAAATATTTTACAACTTTGTACAGAGTTGTCCCCCTTAATAATAATAAGTCCAATTTATATTTTAACTGAACAAAGGTAGACATGGCTATAATATACTTGAAGAAAAATTACAAAAACATACCCTTGCTAAGACCAAGACTGGGGTTACATGACGTAAACTGATCAGAAAATCGATCAATTACTTCAGCAAGAAACCCATCCCTGTCATTGGGTGCCGAAATCTCCGCAAAGAACTGACGCAGAGCATTCGGCAAAAACATTCTCTCAAAGTTCTGTAATTTTAATAGGTGGGCAAGAACATCTCTTCTGAAAAATAATGAAACACCACTTGATATTAAATTAATGAAAACAGTTGTCATAAAAGATCAAATGAAAAATAGATTGGACCTCGCTTGCTTAACGTTTTTTTCTCGAGTGCGCGCGGCTTTTTAAGAAATACAAAAAATGAATTTCGTGGTTTTACAAACATCAGGATTACCAGGATTACCAAAAAGCACTTCAGGTGAATGGACATGTGTATTCTAAATAATAAAATGTAAGTAAAGTGCAATTTTATTTGTGAAAAAATGGGTTTAATAGCGAAAAACAACGCCGTAATGGTTTACAACTAGCCGTAACTAGGGCGTGTCCCTTTAACGCTAACCCTAAACTTAACCAATTTTCTTTCTGGTGGAGGTCCTCTATACCCCCTGTTGACTTGCTGAATTCAATTTCACAGCGCCATACCCAAAAAATGTATTCTGGCAGAAACACTGTCATCCACACAGACAACAGATGAATCAGGCTTGAAATATTCTAGATGGCCATCTATAGAGGCCTATAGAAACAATGTGTGCATATAGTATATCAATAAGATTTTTTAATTACTAAAAACAACACAAAACACCACTTGATGTAAGTGCTGTATTTTGAAAGTTTAATCATTTGGCAACATAACATGTATGAACACTAAAATACACAATAATCACCATCAAATGTGAACCTCACAGCTCACAAACACAATTATCGCCAGTATATTTATACACAATAATCACCATCAAATGTGAACATCACAGCTCACAAACACAATTATCGCCAGTATATTTATAATTAAAAAAAAGGCTTTGTGACTGTGTGGATTGACATGCCATCAAATCTGGTTCCTATGGGCGAGGGGCCCTTTCCATGAAGTAATCTCAAAACCTGCAATGGCCCACGGCAATCGGCAATGCTGTGGAGCTTGAAATTCTCCACAGCACGTTTTTGCCTTGGGATTCTATTTAGGTTTTTTTTTCAAAAGCATGTTTTTTTGCCATGTACATTTTCTTACTTGCAGGAGTTCAATCTTAAGTGCTAAGATGACCATAAGTACATAAAGTAGTTATCACCAGTTATATTCTGTGCCTAGTTGACTTTATTGTGGGTCTGCACACTCTAATTTGAATCTGAAATGCATTTCTTTACTGCAATTTCAGTAACTGACAAAGAGGACAAAATGAACAAGCAGTTTAAGAATCTAATTATATGCTTTATGATAAAATCATAAAGATACTAGAACAAATATTGTAATGTACCTTCTGTCTAGAAATTCTCTTTTTTTCTCTGGCAATAGATTCTTGGCAGTGTGAAGAAATTTAGCAATTTCCAAAGGCTCATCATCCACAAGCTCATAATGGATTAGGTACTCCACACCCTACAAAAAAAAAATTAACATTAGTATGAGGCAACGTCAAATTTGAACTACTACAAACATTAAAGGGGCAGACCCTAGTTTCAGCCCTTGAAAATTAACACTAAGTTTAGTTAATATACAAACCTGTAACACAATTGGATAAAGTTACAAATGAGTAAGTCTGTGACTTTGAAATGGTGAAATACCCTCTTAAAAAGAGACTAAAACTTGACTCCATAACTGTTACTTCTCAGACGCATGTGCGTTTTTAAAAATATGAGACATGCATTTTGTGATATTAAAAACACCAGGATGACCAAAAACACTTCGAATGTATGGAAATGGATAATCTAAATAATAAAATCCAAGTAAAGTATGATTTCAGTTATCAAAAAAACTGCTCAAATAATCAAAACTATGCCTTAGTGTTTATTAAAAATATTAGTATTAGGCAAATGTGAAGTTTGGACTACTTCAAATATTAGAACTTAGAATCATACAGACACTGATATTCTAAGAAATAACGTGTAATTAATATGCAAGTTAATACAAAAATATATGATCACCCATATGGCATTACATATTAAAACATTACTACAATACCAGACACATAATACACATATACAATAATATTCTAAGCACGAAAATGAAATTTACAAGGCATGAAGTTGTATTATAGAAAACCAACAAATGGTATGGTAACTCAGGGTTTCTGCCAGAGGATAAAACGGGTATGGCGCCATACCCAAATGTTTTGGCATATTTTATTTTTTCAAGTTAACCTTTTGACAAAATCAATGAATCTTTATCATTACTGTATAATTTTCTTAACCATAACCCTAAACATTAGCCATTTTCTTTCTGGGGGAGGGGGGAGGATCCCCATACCCTCTGTTGACTGTGGTTGCCTTCAATTCAATAATGCCAAACCCAAAACGTTCTTTCTGGTAGAAACACTGTGGTTGGATATGAAAGTATCATGTAGTTCAACATCTAAACGTCACAATGCACTTTGTGATGCATGCAACATGTTTGAAAAGTTGTTGCTAAATTGGTTCTTTTTGATTAGCAACAATATATGTCAAACTTTTCAAAGTATTCAGATTTTATGTAGGTAAAATTTCTTATGGACATCAGTATATAATTGTTAAAAAATAAAAATTCTAGAAATAGGTTGAAAAGGTTCCTGAAAGTTGTTTTTATATGAAATCAAACTGGAATTTAAAAACTTGAGAGTTTATATTTTAAGACTCAAAGATTGTTAGCACTGATGTAATAGATTCCATGATGTGATACTCACTTCAAAGGGATCTCCGTTGAACGTAAGAGATGCCTCGTCTAACTGCAGAAACATACGGCGGTATGAAAATCCTATGGCATGGCGACAGTGTGAATAGACGCTCACATAACCCCAAACACTCTTGCACAAACTGAAAAACGTCAAATGTTTAAACTGTTATACATAACATGTATAGTTATTAAGTTAATTAAATGACCTGTACAATGGGCAGAAAATACTAGTCTGCTCACGAAATGAAGTCAAAATTATGATGGACGAGTTAAAAATATAACCACCAGTTCAAATAAAGAATTTATTTTCTTCTGAATCTACTTCAATACAAGCAAAAGTTGCAAGAAAAAAAAAAAAATTGGTTTTACTGGATGTTTTTATTATATTAAACTACAGGTACATTGTGGTGTAGGCTGACAGATTAGTAGAAAGTCTGGTGAACTGGTAAATTTTGATTGGTACTGGTCTTGAAGATTTTCAAGATGTTTTCCTATTTCTGGCACCCTTTCTTTAGAAAAATATACTTGTATTAAAATTAAAAACCATCACTTGCAATCTGCTAATACGTGTATCATGTTTGAAAAACAAAAAGTAAATGAACAAGCATTCTGAGAGTACTGTTAAAGGCTTTAGTAAAGCAACATATGTCCCCTACAGGGCCCAAAATGTTTCCGTATCTCCCAAGTTGATGGGCCATAACTCTGTAAAGTAAAGTTTGTTTTTATTTAACGACGCCGCTAGAGCACATTGATTTTTAATCTTATCATCGGCTATTGGACGTCAAACATATGGTCATTCTGACACTGTTTTTAGAGGAAACCCGCCGTCGCCACATAGGCTACTCATTTTTACGACAGGCAGCAAGGGATCTTTTATTTGCGCTTCCCACAGGCAGGATAGCACAAACCATGGCCTTTGTTGAACCAGTTATGGATCACTGGTCGGTGCAAGTGGTTTACACCTACCCATTGAGCCTTGCGGAGCACTCACTCAGGGTTTGGAGTCGGTATCTGGATTAAAAATCCCATGCCTCGACTGGGATCCGAACCCAGTACCTACCAGCCTGTAGACCGATGGCCTGCCATGACGCCACCGAGGCCGGTACCATAACTCTGTGAAAAATAGGTAAATCACCATGAAAATTAACCTTCATCTGTAACACCTATATACAAAATTTCATTCATCTTAATTTCCTTAGGCATTGCAAAAATAAAGTCTGCATTTTGTTCTCTCTTTCATAACTTCTAAATTCAAGGACCGTAACTCTGTGACAAATGGGAAAATAACTATGGATCAAACCTGAGGCCTAATTCACTAAACTCTCACAACTTTGCGATCTCGCAGGGGAATGCAAAAAGACTTGCAAAGAGCAGGCTTTGTTGTCTAGCAGAGCCTAAGAGGGCTTTGTGAATTAGGCCCAAGATCTGTAACAGAACATGATAAGCTATTTACAAAATTAAATCCCTGTCCCGAGTCAGACCCCCGATCCTATCGAAGGCCTGACTCGGAATAGGCGTGTTCGAAACCCTAGTGGTATAAGGACATATTAAACCAGTTACTAAGCTAAAGCTAAGCTACAAAATTAATAGAAGCTATCATTTTCATTGCCATCACTCCCGAGACTAGTTCAAGGAGAGTAATTTTTAACTCCCTTTTGCTTGTGAATTTAAATGGTTTCAATAATTATATGGCAATATCTTAAATGTCAATCATTATCTATGTTAGGGGAGTAAATAATCACTCAACTTACTATTTTTCATGGCGAGGTCTGCATCACAGTAATAAATATAATAGTAATAAACCTAACAGTAATAAAGAACAGATAAAAGAAGAGAAACACCAACTCGTGCCAGAGCAGTTCATCGTTGGCCAGATTCTGCCAGACACACGCTGCCAGACACAGATCGGTGGGGTTGAGGTGAGACAGGATGGCCAGTCCCAGTTCTGGGGGTAGCTGAGAGAGGTCGGGGAAGCCATTGCTGTTCTGTGAGCTGGAAGTACCGCCTAACCCTCTGCAGACTGGATCTAGCTCTTGTAACCTCTTCAGAATCTGTCCCATCACAGTACTTTTAAGTTGAAATGCAATTCTGACATTTTCACAAATCTGTTAACCTGCAAAAATAATGGTGACATAAGTACATCAAAATTACTCTTAACATAAAGATGAGATTCAAAATACTGTAACAGATGTTTTGGTTTGTTTAACGACACCACTAGAGCACACTGATTCATTAATCATCGGCTATTGGATGTCAAACATTTGGTAATTTTGACATATAGTCATCAGAGGAAACGCACTACATTTTTTCTGAGGCAAGGGATCCTTTATATGCACTTTTCCACAGACAGGATAGCACATACCACCACCTTTGAATATCAGTCGTGGTGCACAGGCTGGAATGAGAAATAGCCCAATATCCCAAACTGACCGCACTTTACCACTGCGCTACGTCCCGCCCCCTACTGTAACAGAAAAAACAAGTGTCTTTATGTCTGGTGACATCAGTGGTAGAAACTAACATTACACCTCTTACCCCAGGCATTTAGAAATTGCTGTGGATGAGTTCAGTTTAAATTACTCTATAGTCCTCTAAGCCAGTTAAATACCTCACAATAGCCAATATTTTCAGTGGGATTTTTTGGTTAATATAATTCCACTTTATCTTTACATATATAAAAAAGGAAAACTGTTTTGGAAATAACAAACAAAATTTCTATTAGTCTGTGTAATTTGTTAATAAAAAGTAAATATATACTGCTTACAAAATGTAGGAGATATTTCCCAAAATTACTAAAACTCTATCATACTAAAAAATAATTTTCAACATTAACATAACTTACATACATATGCACTGAACTTCATTGGTTTTGACAACATCAAATCTATTTTAGGTCCCACAATAAATGTAATGCCTGTCACGGGTGGCGTCATGAAAATCACAAGATGTCAATATACATGTAGTGTTCAACCTACTCTAGCATCAATACATACATTACACCTTTGTTGCATGGTACTTAAAAGGTGGCCTATCGTCATTTGTGGAACCTGATGCCACTCTTCCTGCAGTGCCCTGCCTAATTTTACCAGCATTCATGGTGGTTGTTGATGTTGCTGAATACATATACCACGGATATCCCACACGTGTCCTATATACGGGCGAATAGTCAGATTTGACGACTCTGTAGATGATCTGTGACAACATGTGCATGGTGAGCTCTGACACTGTCATCCTGGAACACAAATCCTGTGCCATGATGATGAGCAAATGGTAGAACATGACGATTGATGATGTTATATCTCTGTAGTACAGACCTGCAACTCTTCTCTCGACAAATATGGAGATCTAACTGTTCTGCGTGTCATGGTGATGCCACCCCACACCATTACTGACCCACTTCAATACCGATAATGAGGTACCCTAGTAGCCTCTTGGTAGCAATCACCTAGCCTACGCCAAACCCTTACACAACTGTCACTGAAGTCCAGATTAAACCTGGATTTGTCACTAAACTTGATATTTGACCAACAAGTGTGTGTCCATCACACATGACGCTGATACCATCCCAGAGTTAAAGCTAAAGGGCGCATAACAAAGTAGCATGCAGGCAGTTATGAACTGTTTGTTTGCAGACCCAGATCCCTGTTGCTTGTTGGAGTTGCTGTTGTAGCTGAGTTGCATTGATATGCCGATTACGGAAGGCTATGGTGATAAGGAGTCTGCCTTGGTGTCTGAAGTCTGTCTTGGCGTCTGGTGGTGATAAGGAGTCTGTCTTGGCGTCTGCTGGTGGCAGCTGGATGTCCACTTTGTGGTCTGTCTTGTACTCTACCTGTTGATCGGTGTTGCTCCCATAGTCTGCTAATGACAAACTGATCAAGAGACATTCATTTGATGACCTGTATAAGTCTGTGTTTGTCCAGCCTGGATCATCCCTATTGCTCTTAGTCATTCCTTCAGTGTTAATCGGCACCTTACAACTACAAGTCAGCAAGTGACTGAGCAATCACAATCCTCAGAGCCTTTTATGATAAAAAATAATCCACATGCAGCATGTTTTATGCGGTTTAAGTACATTTCTATCTCCTTTTGCATTCGAGTGCAAAGGAAATAAACACAATGAACCATTCCAAATTACCTCATGAAAACTGCACAATATTTTAAAAATATTTTGGACTTAATCCTACAGGACATTCAAAATTCAATAGCACCACAAGTGCCCCAGCTCACTACCAACCCTGGCTGAGCTGCTGGTGCTCTCTTGCACCTGCCAGTGCAGGTGGTCCCTCCTCCCACCTACCCCAAACCCCTTTCCTGTCCTGGACAGGTGTGCGCTACAACAGCGTGATCTGAATGTGTACATTATGCCCTATGACCTGACTTGACCTGTGCATAAATTGTAATTAAATATCCTAAATATCATAACATGTTAATGTTACAAATATTTCAATATCCCCATGTTTTTGTGAGCAGTATATAAATAAAAACTTAATAAATATTAAGCTCTACCGAAGAATGACACTGCTGGCACTATACTCAAAATGAAACAAATAAGTGACACTGATAGTATAAAAACCCAGAGGCGTTATATTACCTTGTTTGGTGAACTTTAGATTCCGGTTAGAAGCTGTGGCATGAGACCTTCTTACTCGATAAAATGTCAGATTTTATCATAATAACAAATAAAATAATCCTATATTCCACCAACAACGACACATATACAATATATTATTAACAAACCCTTAACCCACCTGTCTGCAAAGTAATCATTCTGCAAAATGCAAACAATGATATTAACCGTTAGTTTCGAACATTTCTTCGATGACATTTCCATCACAGTGTCGAAATTGACGTGGAGCTGTATCGGTGCAAACAAAATCGTCGATTTCCATTCGCCAAAATTACCTGAACGTAAATGTCAAGGACGTATATGTTTACATGAGTAACATGGGAATTCCCTACATTCAGAAACGTGTAAATAACGCATAAGGTTGTCTGGATCTTAAAGAAAATAGAGGCATTAGAAAAAATGTAGCGTGTTTTCTCTGATGACTATAATGTTTGACATCCAATAGCCGATCGATGATTAATAAATCAATGTGCTCTAGTTAGTAGTCAGGTGTAGTGGTATCGTTAAAGGTATACTGTCACAGATTTAAGGACCTTTTTTCAAAAAACAAACAGAAGAGGATAATACATAGAAATTACATTACTTGTTAGAAACCAAATTTAGCTATTGCATCATCTTAACTGAACCATGTTGGAGTGAAATCCATATCAACTCTCGGCAATTTTAGTTTTTGAATTATGGACCATTGCCATAATTCAGTTATTTTTACAAAATATCATTAATAAATGGAGTATGGTGGTTATAAAGATGGTCGAATAAAGTATATTTAAGGACAAATCAAATTATTTTTGCACAGGTAATACTTCGTTAGACCATTAAATAGGTTTGTGGTCAGTGACAGTATGCCTTTAAACTAAACCAAACTGCTTCTTTTTTTTTTCCTTTTTTCTTGTGACATCATCGCTGTACTGGGCTGTTACTCAAGATCACAAAATGTCACGAAGTGTCATGAAAATCGTCTTGAGCGTTGAGCAAACCGAAGGAGTCGGGGCACGTGTTCGTCGCAGTGTTGGGCGACAAGAGGTCAGTGGTGGTGTTGATGATGAGGTGGTGTGGTGCAGGGCTTTAAATCTCACTAATTTGGGCACAAAATACTTTAAAAAAAAAAAGTTCTGAGCATAGCGATATCTTTAAAGGAAGGGTCAACTCAAATATGAGCCTGATGTGTTGGAAAGATGCATACCCGGATGACTAACACATACTAACACTTTAAGAAATGAAAAACGTGTAATTTTAGAGTTAATAAAAAAAAACATGATTATTCCTGCTAATTGGGGGCAGTCATTTTCTTTTGTTTCCGGTGCATCAGGAATTCTAGCTTGGGGAGAAGTGACGTCAGCTCCGACCAACTTCAGTATGCAAAGTACATAAACAAAGGCAGTCATTTACGACAAGACGCTTCAATTTTATCAACCTGACTTGTAAAACAACATAAATGACTTGATAATATAATAAACTATTTAACTAAATATATTTCATTTTGCATTAATAGAACGAAATGGGGTTATAGTATTTTTCTCTCTTTAAAAAATCCAAAGAAAAAATGCATATTATTAGGCCTATTGGTAGGGTACTTTGGAGTAAAAACTCACAATACAAAAGTGATAATTTTCTTTCCTTTGGGACTACGTAATTGGTCAGTTTTGTTATTTTAGATGGGAAACTCTACTTAATTAAGGGTTTTACAGAATTATTTACAGTAATAAAGCAGGATGGCTGGTAATGTCCATTATCATTTATCATTTAGCTCTGACACTGTCATCCTGGAACACAAATCCTGTGCCATGACGATGAGCAAATGGTAGAACATGATGATTGATGATGTTACATCTGTGTAGTACAGACCTGCAACTCTTCTCTCGACAAATATGGAGATCTAACTGTTCTGCGTGTCATGGTGATGCCACCCCACACCATTACTGACCCACTTCAATACTGATAATGAGGTACCCTAGTAGCCTCTTGGTAGCAATCACCCAGTCTACGCCAAACTCTTACACAACTGTCATTGAAGTCCAGATTAAACCTGGATTTGTCACTAAACTTGATATTTGACCAACAAGTGTGTGTCCATCATACATGACGCTGATACCATCCCAGAGGAGTTTGACAATGTCTTGCAGTTAAAGCTAAAGGAATGTATGTCTATGGGCACATCACAAAGTAGCATGCAAGCAGTTATGAACTGTTTGTATGCAGACTCAAATCCCTGTTGCTTGTTGGAGTTGCTGTTGTAACTGAGTTGCATTGATATGCCGATTACAGAAGGCTATAGTGATAAGGAGTCTGTCTTGGCATCTGGTGGTGATAAGGAGTCTGTCTTGGCATCTGGTGGTGATAAGGAGTCTGTCTTGGCATCTGGTGGTGATAAGGAGTCTGTCTTGGCGTCTGCTGGTGGCAGCTGGATGTCCATTTCATGGTCTGTCTTGTACTCTACCTGTTCTATGTTGCTCCCATAGTCTGCTAATGACAAACTGATCAAGAGACATTCATTTGATGACCTGTGTAAGTCTGTGTTTGTCCAGCCTGGATCATCCCTATTGCTCTTAGTCATTCCTTCAATGTTAATCGGCACCCTACAACTACAAGTCAGCAAGTGACTGAGCAATCACAATCCTCAGAGCCTTTTATAATAAAAAAAATAATCCACATGCAACATGTTTTATGCGGTTTAAGTACTATCTCCTTTTGCATTCGAGTGCAAAGGAAATAAACACAATTGGTGGATTGAAACATCACATCACATGTTCATATTCAATAAAGATTGGCAACACTGTGTATAAATCCAATAATTTTTAAGAGCTACAATTTGGCAAATTAAGTCAAAATTACTCAGATAGCTCCATTCCTTTTCAATGAACCATTCCAAATTACCTCATAAAAAGTGCACAAGGTTATAGTATTTTTCTCTCTTAAAAAAATCCATAGAAAAAATGCATATTATTAGGCCTATTGGTAGGGTACTTTGGAGTAAAAACTCACGATACAAAAGTGATAATTTTCTTTTCTTTGGGACTACGTAATTGGTCAGTTTTGTTATTTTAGATGGGAAACTTAATTAAGGGTTTCACAGAATTATTTACAGTAATAAAGCAGGATGGCTGGTAATGTCCATTATCATTTATCATTTATGAGGTAGCCACGCGGCTACCCCACAATACCCTGTGATCTTTATAAAACGTGCACATATTTTTTGTGTTTCTAGACACATTGACTGGGGACTGTCTAAATATACACCTGCCAATCAGGAACCACAGGTACAGGCCACGGAGAGAAAAGACCAATTAACTACTTACAAAACACTCCGATTATTATTTCAGTACATGGGTTAATGTAGGGACAAAACACAATACAGTTATTTCGACACTTTGACAATGATGGTTTATTTTGTATTGAAAAATAATATATACTTATTACTGGCTTACTGGGATGGATATTATTTCAGAACATTGCGATGCATCCGCAAAAATCAGGTATGTTTTGTTTCTTCAGTTCTAAGACTAATTCCTGATGTGACATGTTAGGTATTACGTAACCACCGGCTCGCCAGAGGGCGTATTCACTGGGATGGTACAAAATGGCTGTGCTAGTTACATTTAACCATTGTATTAATTAACTATATGATTATACTTGTTGATATTAAGCAATAATGTGCATTATATATCGGTGAATATGCATACCAGGCAAAATGACTTAATTGTCCTTTCCTTTCAGGAGCACATTAATCTTAGTTAGTTGAGGATATGAAATGGAAGTGATCTGAAGGGTCGTAGATATTCAGAAATGCATTTTGAGTTATTTCATGCTAATATATTATATTTCAGTATAGTTTTTATATGCCCGTCGTCTGTGATGGGTTGTATTATAGTATGGCGTTGTACATGTATGTCCGTCCGTCTATTAACTTTTTCTTGTCCAAATCGTACCTTAATGCATACAGAACCATTAAACCTCACACGTAGGAACAGCTTGGGATGGCGGTGTGTCGCGTACTATTACTAGGTCACTGTGACCTACTTTTCACGATCTACTGCACATAACAGTAAATCCTTGTCCGGACCATATCTTACATACAGATGCATACAGGATCATCAAACCTCACATGTAGGAACAACTTGGGATGGCGGTGTGTCACGTACTATTACTAGATCACTGTGACCTACTTTTCACGGTCTACTGCATATAACAGTAAATCCTTGTCTGGACCATATCTTGCATACAGATGCATACAGGACCATCGAACCTCGCATGTAGAAACAACTTGGGATGGTGGTGTATCACATACAATTACTAGGTCACTGTGATACAAATAACAGGCTTATCATGTACCTCACCGGTACTCTTGTTTTAGTTCAAATTGTTTTGTAGTGACTGAGCCATTTAATTGAAAAAAACAACAACGACATAGTGCATTCTGTATATCATTTTCAGCTGACAAACCTTGATCCTTTTCTTCTACTGGACGAGTTCAAGGTGAAATCACCCGCAGGATTTCCAGATCATCCACACAGAGGCTTTGAAACGGTGAGTATCACGTCATAATCAGTGTCAGTGCATTGAAACAGTGGACCGCAGTGACAAAACCCATTGTATGCTTCAGAATTGTAACTCTGTATAATGCAGTCTAAAGGATGTTTTGACATGGTCACAATGGTATTAGGTATCAAGTTTGTGATGCTATATATTTCTGGTCATTTGCTGGATATATATGTCATGAATTTATTGCAGTCATCAACAGTTATGAGTAACATTCGGATAAAATACTACTTTAAACTAATCTTTTACAATTAAATGCACGGAACAAGAGTTCGCATGTATTTTCATATACAGCAATTGTTTTTAATTATTATTATTATATATTTTTAATCCCACTGTCCCCTTTGCTTTTTGTCCTTTGAATTCCATCTCATTTCTTCCCGATCTAGCAACTCACATCTTTTAACTTGTTTTGCTGTCCACCTTCACACCCCAGTCCTCGTCTCTCCAACCGCGACAGGTATTTGTCTCTTGTGGTTATCTGTGCAACACACATGCCACTTCCCATCATCTTTAGCTGTGGATTTAGTGCGACCACTTCGGGAAGTGTTCAGTAGTTACTTCTAGCATTGTGAAGAGGCACTTGTAACCACCTACTACCAGTGGTCGTTAGTTAGTGCCATGTGTCAGACCTCATTTATTACCGGCAGAGGACGAAGATCCAAGGTGGGTGCAGAGAAGTACACAGAGACTGCACCCATGGAAGAAGTTGAGTCAGGTATGTGATGGTGTGGACAGGATGGTTTGAGGAAACTGACAGAGAGGGATCGAAACAGATTGAAATTGTGGGAGAAATTGGAAATTGTTTAATATTCAGTAAATTTACACAAATGCAAAAATACATTTACATGTACACATTCAACTTCCCGACTCCATACTAATTTGCTTCTTGTGTAAAGTTGCTCATGCACATGCAAATATTTAACCTCTTTGTTTCATTTTAAAATATATTTACCTTTATATCGTTGTACATCTGAAAATAATTGGTATAAAGGTGTATGTCGTCTGTCTTAATGCAGACTGGTCACTGGTTGTTTCCAGGAATCATGTTGATGCCATCCTGAACTTTTGTTAAATGTTTTCATGATACTGAATTTTATTATAAATTTTTATTTGACCTATTTGTAATATTTGTTTGTTTTTTTAAATTGTTTATACCAGGGCAATAAAATTTTAATTTTTCAGACAACCGATTTGTCGTTTGTGTGGTTTTAGTGTTTACACAAATGATTTTCTTCAGTCGTTCAGATACAAATAAAAATGTTAATCAAATGAGAATCTAATATGAATGATTTTCATAGCTTTTCTCCATCAAATTTCCTATTGTATATATACAACAACAAAAAAATTATGCTAGGACCAACTTGAAAGCTGACATTTACATTTTAGCACACTACCCCATCGGTTCTTTTACAGAGGAGTACTTGTTGGCGCCAAACAATAGTCTGAATGAAACGATGATAGACAGGGATTTCTCGGATCTTAATGGTATAGCGCTGACTTTGTATCACTACAGTACCAACTTTGTATCAACTGCGATGCTGATTTCAAACAGATAAATTGTATCTTTCTCACACTGGCAATATTATTTTCTTCCACAAACTGATAAAATTAGCCAACACGTCTTTTTAGATTTTCTGATGAACGATTACAGCTATTGCACGAAATATCCATTGTTTATGTTGATATTGGTTTTGTATAATCGACAGATGAACGACAAAATCGTGCGTGCCAAATTTTATGCACTGTATACTGTTTTAATTTCTCTTGAATTTTTATATTGATGTTGTTCATCACTTAATTTTTGTATTTACCGGTACCTTAGTTTAATACCCAGTAACCAATGTATTTTTTTGTGCTTGGGTGTCGTTAAACATCCATCCATCCATCCATCCATCCATTCATTCATTCATTCATGGTTCTTTCCATTTTAAGGTAACCTATGTGATGCGTGGTGCCATATCTCATCCATCCATCCATCCATCGATCCATGTATTCATTTATTCATTCATTCATTCATTCATGGTTCTTTCCATTTTAAGGTAACCTACATGATGCGTGGCGCCATATCTCATCCATCCATCCATCCATGTATTCATTCATTCATTCATTCATGGTTCTTTCTATTTTAAGGTAACCTATGTGATGCGTGATGCCATATCTCATCCATCCATCCATCCATCGATCCATGTATTCATTTATTCATTCATTCATTCATTCATGGTTCTTTCCATTTTAAGGTAACCTACATGATGCGTGGCGCCATATCTCATCCATCCATCCATCCATCCATCCATCCATGTATTCATTTATTCATTCATTCATTCATTCATGGTTCTTTCCATTTTAAGGTAACCTACATGATGCGTGGCGCCATATCTCATCCATCCATCCATCCATCCATCCATCCATGTATTCATTTATTCATTCATTCATTCATGGTTCTTTCCATTTTAAGGTAACCTACATGATGCGTGGCGCCATGTCTCACGAAGATTTCTGTGGACACAAAGGTGTCATTGGTGCTGGCGACCTACAGGTAAGTGGTACCTGTTTTGTCTATCCTTATTGAAATAAAAATGCAAAATAGCGGCAGTACATTTTTTGATGATAACAGTGTTAACTTTTGCATGTAGCTTCTTTAAATATTCGCTATTAGGTACATATTTTTCACTAACTATAAGTCCTAGATAAAAAAAACAACATTGTTTGTGGTTGAATTTTTAATGTTCATCTTGATGCATGTTTAAAAATTTAAAATGTATTATTACTATTTTTTATTTTATTATTATTATTTTTTAAAATATTTTATTGTCCCCAGCTCATTTTGACGATGCCAGGGTTGGGGTGCCTTGATTCATCACCTCACAGAAGATGAATTAAATTATACACGCTAAATACTAGGAGTACATACACATTGTGGCATTATGCTGATTATAGTAATAGTAGTAATACAAATAATTTAGATGATGATATATTTAATACTAATGCATATGTACATGTAGATAGTAATATTAATAACACATTATAAATGGCTAGTTAATAGGAATATATTTAAATAGGCTGGTTGATGTAATGGGGATATAAAATAAATATAAGTTTAGAAAGAAGGACTGTTAAAAAGAAAAGCTGTAGTAGTAATTATAGTGATAAGTAATAATGTCAAAATTTACGTCAAACGCTCGTTTGATAATTGTTTGTATTTTCTTCTATTAAATTACTTTCTTGATTTAAAATTCATTTCCATAGTGCCCAGATTGTATTATAAACACTCTTCATATCTACAGTTTTTAAAAAGAATATATTTTTCTATTTCGTATTTATTTTGCAAAACATTTTGAGCAGCTATTATATATATTAAAAAAATCCATTTTTGTCTTGTATATATATAATTTAATATTTATTAACAGCAAGTTTATAAATATGTCTTTTGTATTGCCAATTTGTCCAAATAAAATAATTGTTTTATTTAATTTTATTCAAATTCCTTTTTTGTTTAAAATCCAATTTACAACAGCATGCCACAGATCAGTCACTTTATTACTTTATTTATTGAAAATGTATTATTGTTATTATTATTATTTAAAATTTAATGGTAGTGTTTTTGTTTGTTTGTTGTTTTTGTTTTGGGTGTTTTTTTAAAATATTAATCTTAATTTTAAATATTACATCACAAATTATTTTTGTATCCTTTTAATAATTTGTGATTAAATTCCACGGAGTTCTAAATTTCAAGGCTAGCTCTTTTTTTTGGTTTCTTTTTTTTTGGTTAAAGACACCACTAGAGCACATTGATTTATTAATCATCGGCTATCGGATGTAAAACATATGGTCATTTTGACACAGTCATAGAGAGGAAACCCACTACTTTTTTTCATTAGTAACAAGGGATCTTTTATATGCACCATCCCACAGACAGGATAGCACTTATCACAGCCGTTGATATATCAGTTGTGGTGCACTGGCTAGAACGAGAAATAGCCCACCGATGGGGATCGATCCCAAACCGACCACGCATAAAGCGAGTGCTGTACCACAGGGTTGCGTCCTGAGTCTCCAAGGGTAGCTCTGCCACTCATCAAATTCACCAATTACAAATTATAAAAACAACTGGAACATTTGATTTTAACTTGGTGTAATAATTTCATGAAATAACCGCATGTATATAGTTCGTATACATATGTAAGAAAAATGCATATGCAAATAAAGTACTAGAACAATTACAACCTATGTATATTCAATTAATGCTCTGAGGTGTGTAAATTAAATAATGTGAATTAATTTTGATACTTTTATTTGTTACACTGTTGAAAGTGTCAACATTCGTAATTGTATATACCAATGAATAATTGTTCATGTTCTCATTTGTATGTAGTGGATGACGGCTGGGCGGGGCATTGTTCACTGTGAAGTGCCGAAAGGTAACGAAGAGTGTTACGGACTACAGTTGTGGGTCAACCTTTCTGCCAAAAACAAAATGGTGACGCCAACATATCAAGAATTGTTGGACAAGGATATACCTAAAGTCACAAAAGATGGAGTCACTGCAAAAGTTATAGCCGGAGAATCATATGGAATCAAGGTTTATATTACATTGACTGAATAGAATTAATTAGAAAAAAATGAATGGGAGAATTGACGATTAACAAATGAAGGAATTAATAAATGAACAAGCGAATGGATGAGAGGTTAGTGACACTCCTAAATGAACAAAACAAAGAAGTTGGTGTCAAAGGTATATCTATAATGTATAATTGTTACACATTTTTAAAAGTAAATACGTTAACATTTCTTTTAGATATCTTTTCATAATTAGTCGTTATTATCCATACATTGAGGTAATTTACCTTAGTAGGTCAACACTTTGGGATAGATTCTCATTTTCTGGACTTACCGGTACGCACTCTCAATGAAAAGTTCAGTATACAGACCAGTGATACATTGTCAGTTTGATGTATATTTATAAGTAATGGTTAATGACATTAACAAGCAAACCTAAATGGATATAAGCTGATAATAATGTATGTTTTCAGTCGCCTATTTATACACGAACACCGACAATGTATCTGGACGTTAAGCTGGAGCCAGGAGCCACTCTAAATCAAGCAGTTCCATCTGGATGGACAGCATTTGTTTACGTCATCACCGGAACCGCAATGTTTGGTAAGATCACCACGTGCTCAGCACTAAAACCTAAATTTCATGTAAATGTCAAGTTTATAAAGACAGGTGTTATCATCTTTATATGTAGCTATTTACCACAAAAAGAAATAATATAGATTTAAAAAATTAAGATGTATTACATTTTAATAAGATACAAATATATACTAGTATATATTTATGAATTCTAACGGTGGATCATGAGGTTGTTCAAATTGAAATAAATGTTGTTAGTGTTTTCCTTAGCTTGTTTTAGAAAGGTGCAGCACCATGCCTCAATAGTCTAGCACCATCATGCCTCAATCAGCGCCATGCTGCCCTGAGATTAAACAAGCCTTTTTCAGTAATTAATTCTAAAATTGCCTTTATAAAACACCCAAAAAGGTATTATTAATTAATAAAATATGCCTTTTATATCTTTTGCCATTCATTTATTAAAGCTAGCACATAAATTACATTAATGTTTATTTAAAAAATTTTTTTTTTATTTTTAATGAAAAACAAGTGCCCCGAAAAATGGCGAAAATGCCCCAAAAGTGTTGGATCTACCATGCCTTGCCTAATTTCTAGGGAAATCACTAGTTGTTAGTTGTTGATATCATGATAGCAGCACCCCTCTAGGGTATCCACGAGTACTCGAGTACTTGGGCATGGGCAGAGTCTAGTAAGACTCGAGTTTGTTCACAGGACTTGAGTACCCGTGCAATAAACATCACTCTCATTTAATTAATTTGTTTTACGTCATTTAGCCATATACTTTCCGCGGGTTACATTATGGGGCTTTGAGACATGGAGGAAAAAAAAAATTGAATGTGAGGAATGCAATACAATGGCATTATTTGGCATCCATGTTCAGTGCTGGAATCAAGGTGCATAGTGCTATTTTACTTTATTCCTTAGTCACATTATCATCTAGTGTACGTGTCGGGTACTCAGACCCGGGTCGAGTTTGACCCTCGAGTACTCGAATACAATATTTTGAACTCGTGGAGACCCTACACCCCTTCCCACCAAATGTCCCGGTTATCTATGACCCAGCAAATTGTTTAACCGACTTGTAGGACCTCCAGACAACCCGATTGAAGGAAAAGCTCACCACACTTTGGTACTGAGTTCAGAAGAAGAAAACCTGCAGGCAAAAAACCAGGTAATGTTTTCTTTTACTACTCATAAATCTGAGACTCAATATCTATTAGAATCATATACATATGTATTTTGAAATATTAAATTTGATTTTGTTTTAAGCTAATCTTTCTTTCAAATTTAGGAATGCAAAACAAAACTCACCGAGTTTTGATTTTTGTACATATTAGTGAGCCATGTTAAAGGGACATATCCTAGTTTTTAAACACTAAGGTATATATATGTTAGACTATTACAGCCGTTTTTGACAACTGAAATCATACTTTACTTAGATTTTATGGTTTAGATTATCAATTTCCGTACATTCGAAGTGTTTTTTGGTCATCCTGATGGTTTTAATATCCCAAAATACATTTCTCATATTTTTAAAAACGCGCATGCGTCTGTGAAGAAACAGTTACGGAGTCGAGTTTTAGTCTGTTTTTAGAGGATATTTCACCATTTTCAAAGTCACAGACTCATGTTTCACTCAACTGTAACTTTATCCAAATATGTTTCAGGTTTGTAGATTAACTAAACTTAGTGTTATTTTTTATGGGTTGAAAGTAGGGCATGTCCCTTTAAATTGTTTTGTCACTACAGCCATTTAGGGTGTATACTACCAAATCAAATCCCATAGACGACAATAGTAACATATGTGGCTAAAACTCCTACCTGCAACGTATCAACCGACATAAACGCCACGGATATAAATACTACCACCCCTTACACTTAAAGTGAATCAGAAAAAAATGGGGGTCAAGCTGCTCGTTTCTGAGATAACGGGTAGCGTCTATGACTACCCTAGTTTCGCACAAAATTCGAGTACTTTTTTTTACAGGTACCCCATACATGTTTCAAGCACAAGGCTACTTGACACATTGGTACTAGATGAAATAAAATTGCACATTTTTTTTACCCAGATGAAACTGTTATTTTTTACAACCAACACACTCACATTTATAACCAATCACAGGACTTGTGGTGTTCACTTCTCTATGAAAAGTTCGGTGCACCTCGAACTTTGACCCAGCCGGAAGTTATTTGGTTTAGTACTACCTATACTGATAACATACATTTTTCAAAAAGTGTCCAGCTATGTGTCTTTATGACAACCAGGATCTGGTGTATTCTGACATAAACTGACAACCTCACTGAAACTGTTGTTTCTACAGTGCAACCTAATATAATGTACACCTCAAAAAGCATATATATTGCATATAGTTTTGTACAAATGCAATATGTCATATTAAACAACAAAATGTTTTAAAATAAAACTGCTGAAGATATTTACTTTCAGTTGGGTGTGTGTACTCAGGTATATTTGTAGAGACAACAAAGATAGTCAGAGTACCTCTACCCCTTTAAAGAATTCCATTAAAACACATGCACTTGATTGACCCCTGGATTATGAAGACCTTAACAGGCACATCAAAGAAATATCAGTATTAAAAAAATACACTGTCTGAGGAAGGAAACACAAACATGACTGTACCTGTATGAAGTAATGACTTAATGTCCTGAACATTAGTGTTGGGAGGAAATCCTGTATGCTGGGTGTGGGTGTCTTCAAGTTACCAGGTGTGGGAATTTCAAATCCATCGGCCATGCTGATTTTCATAATGAACCATCAAAACTATTGGCAGCCACCAATATTCCTGACTATATTTTATTTATAGCCTACCGTAGTTGGAGGTTTTAATAGTTGTGATATCTGGAATAACCATGCAGCTTTAACACATTTATATTTGATTAATTACTGAAAAAAACTATTTTTAAATGACAAAATTACCCGAACATCTATTTTCTTGCATTATTTTCTAATCCGGATGAATACAATATGTACATTAGATGTATTCCTACAATCTGTAATCCAGCATATTATTTAGCTAGTAACATTAGGTAATACAGCTTTAACAGTAAAATAAATTATCAACTTAATCCAAGGCAGATAATCAAATCTGAAAAAATTGATTCTGAATCTAGTATAAACTCAAAATGCTTTTCATGAGAGCTAACTAAGTGATTATTAAGAAGAAAAAAAAATGATCTGGAGATCTAAGTATATGTTTAACAACCTTATTGTTATGTACAAATAAGAACAGAAGGCACAATAGTGACAACAAATTTAATTATTGTTTTGGTAAAGTTTTTCTTCAAATTTACTTTAAATTGTGCATAAAACTACAAATTTGTCTAAAATATAACTTAGCACCCTATAAATATGTCAAAATGACAACAAAAATCAACTTCTTTACAAATTTGAGTTTTCAGAATTTCATACATAAAAAATTAACAATGTTAATGGAAACTAAAGACATTAACCCACTATTGGCACATGATATTTTTAATATAAAAATAAATTGCTATTACAATCTTAGTTCAGGTTGCCTATATATAATACCATATTTAAGAGCAGTTGTATATGGCAAGTCAAATACCATGTAAAAAGAAATTATTGAAATCTTTACAGTATGAATTATAGGCCAAAACCAACTTTTCTTCAGTGCTAACTCCATTCAGAGCCATGTACAGAGATTATTGTCAAGGTCAAGGTCATTGTGAACTTGCATGATCGAGTGATGGCTAATTAATCAACCAGTATAGTTTAATTAAATAAAATGACAAAATCATAATATTTTTTATTATGCACTGAATATGTGCTATAGGGTGTATACTACCAAATCAAATCCCATAGACGACAATAGTAACATATGTGGCTAAAACTCCTACCTGCAACGTATCAACCGACATAAACGCCACGGATATAAATACTACCACCCCTTACACTTAAAGTGAATCAGAAAAAAATGGGGGTCAAGCTGCTCGTTTCTGAGATAACGGGTAGCGTCTATGACTACCCTAGTTTCGCACAAAATTCGAGTACTTTTTTTTACAGGTACCCCATACATGTTTCAAGCACAAGGCTACTTGACACATTGGTACTAGATGAAATAAAATTGCAAATTTTTTTTACCCAGATGAAACTATTATTTTTTACAACCAACACACTCACATTTATAACCAATCACAGGACTTGTGGTGTTCACTTCTCTATGAAAAGTTCGGTGCACCTCGAACTTTGACCCAGCCGGAAGTTATTTGGTTTAGTACTACCTTTACTGATATGACACACTAATGATTAAATAGGAAATATATCTTATGTGTGTGGGAAGATTGGCATAGATGAGGACAAAAACATGTTCATTTACGTCTTCCCTCTTCCTAAGAACATAAAAATAGTATTTTATCTCATGCACACACACACACACATACACACGCATAAACACAGACACACACACACCTTGCCATACGTAGGTTTTCACCAGAAATAAAAAGAAAGGAATGTTTGTCTAAGGCCATCTGAGCACACTTTAAACTATGGCTATTCGGTATCTCATGTAGTCGGACTTTTGGTCGAAAAAGAAAAAGAGAGAAAACTTGTTTGCACCACCAAGGTTCTCTTCTATGTGTTTTCCCATGGACAAGATGGTACCACAAATTTTGGAAGGGCTAGTTCTGGGTGACTTTCGCCAAATCAACATTTTAAACTTCAAAAATAGCAAAAACCCAGTTATTTTGCAATAAAATAACATCTATTATATGAAATTTATTCACCAAATTAAAATAAAATTGTCCAATTGTTTCTAAAATTCGCAACTGGCGAATTTGGCGAGTGCCAGAGCTAGCCCTGCTTTGGTGTGCTGAGTGCCAGAGCTAGCCCTGCTTTGGTGTGCTGAGTGCCAGAGCTAGCCCTGCTTTGGTGTGCTGAGTGCCAGAGCTAGCCCTGCTTTGGTGTGCTGAGTGCCAGAGCTAGCCCTGCTTGGTGTGCTGAGTGCCAGAGCTAGCCCTGCTTTGGTGTGCTGAGTGCCAGAGCTAGCCCTGCTTTGGTGTGCTGAGTGCCAGAGCTAGCCCTGCTTGGTGTGCTGAGTGCCAGCCCTGCTTGGTGTGCTGAGTGCCAGCCCTGCTTGGTGTGCTGAGTGCCAGAGCTAGCCCTGCTTTGATGTGCTGATCGTGGGGACGGGGATGAGTCCATTGTGGGTGATCGAGTCTCTGATCCATCACACCTCCAATGAAGGCTCTACTACCGAGTTACATCCTGCTCCATTTTTCGCTGAAGGTGTGATAGTGTCTTGGCGGTACACGGTTAGCATTGGTGCCACTTTACTGAAATCTCTTTTTAACTTCAGTTTCGAGAGTTAGCTGTCAATTTTTTTTATTCACATATACTATTTTTCAGAGTTCAGAAATGTGTCAGTTTGTGTTGGTTGGAGGAAAGCCACTAAATGAGCCAGTAATCCAAAAAGGTGAGGTTTGGATAGCTAATTGCTTTTTGTCTCATTTTATTTTCTAAACATTTGCAGTTGATACTGGTCTGTTAAAGACATGACGACATAGCGGGTAGGACTGAGAAGTATTTTACGTAAAGACATGACGACATAGCGGGTAGGACTGAGAAGTATTTCATGTAAAGACATGACGACATAGCGGGTAGGACTGAGAAGTATTTTATGTAAAGACATGACGACATAGCGGTAGGACTGAGAAGTATTTCACGTAAAGACATGACGACATAGCGGGTAGGACTGAGAAGTATTTCATGTAAAGACATGACGACATAGCGGTAGGACTGAGAAGTATTTCACGTAAAGACATGACGACATAGCGGGTAGGACTGAGAAGTATTTCATGTAAAGACATGACGACATAGCGGTAGGACTGAGAAGTATTTCACGTAAAGACATGACGACATAGCGGGTAGGACTGAGAAGTATTTCATGTAAAGACATGACGACATAGCGGTAGGACTGAGAAGTATTTCACGTAAAGACATGACGACATAGCGGGTAGGACTGAGAAGTATTTCATGTAAAGACATGACGACATAGCGGGTAGGACTGAGAAGTATTTCATGTAAAGACATGACGACATAGTGGTAGGACTGAGAAGTATTTTACTTAAAGACATGACGACATAGCGGGTAGGACTGAGAAGTATTTCATGTAAAGACATGACGACATAGCGGGTAGGACTGAGAAGTATTTTACGTAAAGACATGATGACATAGCGGGTAGGACTGAGAAGTATTTCACGTAAAGACATGACGACATAGCGGGTAGGACTGAGAAGTATTTCACGTAAAGACATGACGACATAGCGGGTAGGACTGAGAAGTATTTCAGGTAAAGACATGACGACATAGCGGGTAGGACTGAGAAGTATTTTACGTAAAGACATGACGACATAGCGGGTAGGACTGAGAAGTATTTCATGTAAAGACATGACGACATAGCGGGTAGGACTGAGAAGTATTTTACGTAAAGACATGATGACATAGCGGGTAGGACTGAGAAGTATTTCATGTAAAGAGGGGCGGGATGTAGCCCAGTGGTAAAGTGTTGGTGGGCCCACTGGGCTAATTCTCGCTCCAGCCAGTGCACCACAACTGGTATATCAAAGGTAGTGGTATGTGTTATTTTGTCTGTGGGATGGTGCATATAAAAGATCCCTTGCTGCTAATCGAAAAGAGTAGCCCATGAAGTTTCAACAGTGGGTTTCCTCTCTCAATATCCGTGTGGTCCTTAACCATATGTCTGATGCCTTATAACCGTAAATAAAATGTGTTGAGTGCGTCGTTAAATAAAACATTTCTTTCTTTCTTTGTCTACCAGTCTGTTAAAGACATGACAACGTAGCGGTAGGACTGAGAAGTATTTTATGTAAAGACACGACAACACAGCGGTAGGACTGAGAAGTCTTTTATGTAAAGACACGACGACATAGCGGTAGGACTGAGAAGTATTTTACGTAAAGACACGACGACATAGCGGTAGGACTGAGAAGTATTTCATGTAAAGAGACTGACCTGAGTTTGTATTCATATTGTATCCCACTAATGAAAGTTTGTTTTGTTTAACGACACCTCTGGAACACATTGATTAATTAATCATCAGCTATTGGATGTCAAACATTTGGTCATTTTGACATGTCCTCAGAGGAACCCTGTTACACTTTTCCTAATGTAGCAAGGGATCTTTTATATACGCTTTCTCACAGACTGGAAAGCACATACCACGGCCTTTGATCAGTTTTGGTGCACTGGTTGGAATGAGAGAAAAAAAATATCAGCTAAATGGATCCACCGATGTGCTTCATAGTCATCAGAGGAAAACCCGCCACATTTTCCCCAATGTAGCAAGGGATCTTTTATATGCACTTTCCCACAGACAAGAAAGCACATACCACGGCCTTTGTCCAGTTGTGGTGCACTGGTTGGAACGAGAGAAAAAAATAATCAGCTGAATGGATCCACCGAGGTGGTTGGATCCTGTGGCGCAAGCACCTCAAGCGAGCACTCAACCGACTGAGCTAAATCTTGCCTCCCTACTAATGAAATTGTGTAATGACTAGTAGTCTGTTACATATTAAATATAGTTTCTTGTTTAGAATATCAGTGTCTGTATATTCAATGTGTTTCTGATCATCCTAATATTTCTAACTAGCCCAAACTGGATCTGGTTTCTCAATAATTTCTTACCTACGAAAAAATGTACATATAATTAGGAAATAAACTGAAATTTGACCTAGTACAAACTCTAAGACGATCTATAACACATTTAATATACAGCCACTAATATTGTATGCAGAAAAATGTATTTAATATGCAATTACAGTCGTTAAAAAGTCTCCACATTTTAACTACAGCAAACTCAGTACAATCCTTTTATTATCCTCCACACACAAAATACAATAATTTACAAGCCTCTACAAAATATATTTTTGTATAACACATGCCATGCTTGAAGAAAACACCTACCCAGTGTAGATGAGCTCTAACTGACATACTACATATATGTATGTTATTATTTATTATGAGTGTTTACATTTTCAGAGTGGGATTTGGCTCAGTCGGTTGAGTGCTCGCCTGAGGCACTAGTGTCGCAGGATCAAATCACCTCATTGGATCCATTGAACTGATTGGGTTTCTTCTCGTTCCAACCAGTGCACCACAACTGGTCAAAGGCTTTAGTATGTGTTTTCTTGTCTGTGGGAATGTGCATATAAAAGATCCCTTGCTGCTAATTGAAAAATGTAGTGGGTTTCCTCTGATGACTACATGTCAGAATTATCAAATGTTTGACATCCAATAGCCGATGATTAATTAATCAATGTGCTCTAGTGGTGTCGTCAAACAAAACAAACTTTAAACTTTTATTTTCAGGTCCGTTTGTGATGAACAGCGAGGAGGAGATCACAGCAGCTTTCCAAGACTATAAATCTGGAAAGAATGGATTCGAAAATGCTAAAACGTGGTCGTCCGATTATGTCAAAAGTAAATCATAAATAGATCTACATGTGGCCATGTTGCATTAGGCAATCAACAGTTGACAAAGCTTAATACATGTACATGACAGACATTAAATAGAGAAGTCTTCTCTCATATCACGATTAGTGTATCAACTTTGCCTATATTGGTGGGGTTTTTTTGGGGGGGATTTTGGTCGCACACAAGTCTGTAAAACAAAGACAGCCCTACCCATACTACTTTTTTTTTTAATTAGTTTTTTGTTTTGTTTTTGTTTATCCAGGTACTGGGAGAGGCCAGTGTAGTAATATACAGAATATATAGTAATATGCGGAATATGTAGTAATATGCGGAATATGTAGTAATATGCGGAATATGTTGTACGGTAATCTGTTTCCCCATTTTCACCATTGTGATTTTGTGTTTAGTATGCACATAAGTGTGATATATTTGTTTATCTCTCTATAACTATGTTTATGCTAATACTTGAGAATAATATGACATGGACAATTTTCATCATATTTTGTAGAATACACTCAATCAGTTTACTTTGTTTCCTTCAGTGTAAATGTTGTCTTTTATATGTTTTAATATTTTTTTACCAACACACCAAAGATGTTCTGTGGTACCTGAACTATTAATACTGGAATATTTGTGATTATATTTATCCAAGTCTTTAATAGCATAAATTATGGCACTTAAAATATTATGAATGAACTGTCTTTGACTTGGGAATGCTGGTAATGGTAGAGATGTTTTTAACTACCTTAGGAAATTAGACTTTTCTATCTACTGTTTACAAGACACTCATTTTCAGGAAAATCAAAAAGCCTATATTAGAGCGCAGTGGGGATATGAATGCTTTGTGAATCCTTTTAGTATTAATTCAAGAGGGTTCCTGAGAGTGGACAGGGGTCTTCCCAGCACATCCCAGACGTGCTCAATGGGATTCAGGTCAGGCGACCTTGAAGGCCAATCCATGACATTGATCCCCGTATCAAGATGGCCGTGTGGGGTCTGACGTTGTCATGCTGAAAGATCAGGCCTGGACCATGAGCTGCCATGAAAGGCACAAGTTCCTGGGCCAGCACCTGGTCGCAGTATGCAGCAGCGCTGAGGTTGCCACGGATGACAATCTCCTCTAAAAAAGGCTAGACTTTATTAAAAAAAATTTTATATATATCTGTGGAACTACCGTATCATCTTGTATTGAAAAAATATATATATAATTCGTGGATATAAAACTGATTCTGAACATTTAATAACTCATTGTTATACAACCGTTGCAATTGCCCACTGCAATCGGCAATGTTGTGGAGATTGCCATGGAGTTTTTAATTCTCCATGGCACATTTTTACCTTAAACTATATTCAGGGTTTTTTCAATGGCATGTTTTTTTTGCCGTGGATATTTTCTTAATTGCAGGGGTTATACAATGAACAGTACGTAAAAAATGTAAAGTGTCTGATCTCTAGCGTAATTGAGCAGTACGCTGCTCTTCCATTAGACAGAAACTATCTTCTAAATGCAGACCCCGAATCTATGTCTGATGATAAATGATCACGTTTTTAAAATGCTTTTGTTAGAAATTAGAGGAATGACAATCCAGTTTAGTTCAAAACTTAAAAAAGAAAAGGAAGACAAAAGAAAAGAATTAGAAAACAGTATTAATTGCTAGAAGAAAAGAAAAAACAAGAAGATATGATTCGAAGTGAATATATGAAGGGACTAATTTTAAGGAGTAGAGCTAGATGGACAGAAGATGGAGAAAAAACATCTAAATATTTTTTAAATCTAGAAAAAAGAAACAATGTAAACAAAACAATAACCAAACTCATCACAGAAACTGATAACATTATTAATGATTAAAAGCAAATACTACAGGAAGCTAGAGATTACTATTCAAAATTATATAAATCACAAGATGAGAACTTAATAGAAATTGAATTAGAAGATGTTTCTAAAAATATGAATATTCCTAAAGTAAATAAAGATAAAGAAACAGAATCAATAGAACATATAACTATTAACACCAAACAAACTAATATAATGTTAGTATTTAAAAATATGAAAAATAATAAATCTCCGGGACCCGATAGATTCACTTCAGAATTTAAAAAAAAAAATTGGAAAGATTTAGGAATTTTTTTAATTAAAAGTATTAATTACTAGTATTAAAAAATAGGTGAACTTTCAATAACTCAAAAACAAGGCATTATTACTATTTTGCCTCATGGAAATAAACCTCGTGAATTAAAAAAAAAATTCACTACTCAACACAACATACAACATCGTATTTTGATATATAGCAAATAGAATTTAAAAAATCTTTAGATATAGTAATTCATGAAAACCCAAAAGTGTTTTCTATCAGGTAGGTGTATTGCAGAAAATACTGGATTATTATATGATTTGATGCAGTACACTAGCGAAAATAATATTCTGGCACTCCTTTTATTAGTTGATTTTGAAAAAGTCTTTGATTCTGTTTCTTGGAGTTCCATTAAGAAAACTCTCCTTTCTTAATTTTGGAGAGGATATCATAAAATGGGTTAATATATTGAATAAAGACATAATGGTTATTTCTCAGATTTCTTTTCTGTTGGGTGGGTGTGTATTTCTATCCAGTGCCAACTAAAATTATTTGACTGCATGGTTTTACCAGTCCTATTATATGGCAGCGAAATATGGGGTTTTGAAAATTTGTCATTAACTGAAAAATTATGTAACCAGTTTATAAAATTGTTATTTACCTGTAAGAAAATCTACACCATTGTATATATTATATGGAGAACTTGGACGTTACCCGGTATGTATTACCATAAAAATAAGAATGATCATTTTCTGTTATCGACTAATTACTGGAAAACAGTCCAACTTATTGGTGTACACATTATTACTGAATGATGTTAACTTTTATAATCACAAATGGATTATGTATGTTAAATCTGTTTTAGATGATATTGGTTGTACATATATATGGTTATCACAATGCAATGCTATTACTAGTGCTTCCATGTTGAAAGCGTATATTAATACAAAGGTTACGGATCAATACTTACAATCATGGTATACTTATATTGATAACTCATCCAAAGCTTCAAATTATAAATTATTTAAAAATACTGTTGAATTTGCGACATACATCACAATTATAGAGAGAAAACATTGGTGTCCATTATTACGCTTCAGATTATCAAACCATAATCTTCCAATTGAAACGGGCAGATGGAAAAATGTACCACTACAAAATAGAATATGTCCATTGTGTAATAATTACGATATCGGAGATGAGTTTCATTATATATTTACATGTTTGTTTTTTAAGAATGAAAGAAAGCGTTACTTACCATCTTTCTGTCAGTCTAAACCAAATATATATAAATTATTCAACTCTAAGAAAGCTGGTGTCCTTAGAAAACTTTCTATTTTTGTAATCTAATTATGAATACTTTCAAATCCTCTGGCTGATATTCTGTGTAGTTTTTGTATTTATTAATATGTGTTTATTGTATTTATGTTCATTTATGTACACCCACCATCTTGATACAATTATATTGACTGCTGTATGTATATATATCCTCGTATGCCGTAGACTACGGCCTGAGTGTAAATAAAGTTCAGTTCAGTTCAGTAGACAGGGTGATCTGATAGCACCATATGTCTTCATTTTATGCACTGAAATATTAGGAAATCTAATTAGAAATGATAAGGAAATTAAGGGAATTTCAATAAAAGAATTTAAATATAAAATAATGCAATACGCAGATGATACAGCTATTACACTTGACAAATTGATTAAACTTGTTCTTAGTATGCAAAATGTACATTAAAAAGTTAAAGAAAAGGTTATCAACAGTTAAAATTGGGCAAGTGAATTTTTCACCATGGCCAGTGAATTTTGGTTATGGGTATATTCAATTGAGAACCAGTCTATCATGTAAGTAATTGTGGCGCACTTATTTTGTCGACTCACAAACTACGACTATCATGGGACGACCTGAGCAAAAATAGTGAAGCAAAAAGAAAAAAGGTATAATATAACGGGTCAATAAAATAAATACGTTTACGAAATATCTTGATCAACTACGATTACCCGAAAAACAATAAAATGTCAGTTAAATATGACTATTGACTTTGTTGCGTTCGGCGAATTGCTTTTTATATTGCATGTTGTTTAGAGATGAATTTATTTAACAGCTGACATTGTCGAATGCGTTCTCAACTCAAACCGTGTCTGGCATGTGATTGGTACCAGTACCGTAAACATGTTTAACATGTCATACATTTCATTCCGTCTCGAATAAAGTCATTGGTGGAACTTCGATTGCATTAAAGTTACAGTCTCTGGTTACCATACTATAACATGTACAAATATGAAATACAAGCTCAAATGCACTTTTAAAAAAACTTTTGTGTGTTCGCTATGAACGGAGATCGTCCAAAGTATACGCTCGATTCATCGCCTGTGCCGCCATTGCTCGGCAAAGCACAAACGACAGCTCGCCTTGTTGTCAGTTTCAGTTAACACGTGTGCTTGTGGATTTAAAATTGTAGGGTTCGTCTCAAAAAATGAAATGGAAATCTTGTGTTGTACGAAGAACGTTCGGTTAAGGATATGGCACTAGAGTCTTTTCTTTGTTAAAACTGGTTTGATCTTGACAACGTATTATCGACAATCGTACCTTCCTATTTCAGAATTAATATTTTATAAAGTGTTAGTAGAACTTTCAAAGTGTAGTTTGTGTACTAGTAACACACTGATCATGTTTATATTTTTAAAATAAAATATACTAACATAGACAATGAACGTTTTCATTTCTTAATTTTACGTGTGTTAAAATAAACAAATTCAAATAAATATTCTTTCGTTTGGAAAGGTAAAGTTATTTAGTTGAAATTGAAATATATTTTCTGGGGGAGCATGGCCCCATATATAAACTTCGCTCAACACAGTCTAACCCCAACCCCGCTGAAATCCCTGCACATGCGCCGTTTTTCTCTTTTTTTTTTTTAGCAAGGGATCGTTTATATATACCATCCCACAGACAGGATATCACATACCACGGGCTTTTATATACCAGTCATGGCGCACTGGCTGGAACGAGCCCGCCGATGGGGATCGATTCTAGACCGACCGCGCATTTCCAAAAAAAACACCTCTTTAGGTCTAAGTAATGAATATAAATAACAAAAAGTCTTGATAAATGTTACGTAACTCGAACACAACACCATCTTCCTCTACCCCCACCGATCCCTGGAAAGGTGTACCATACCTCTATGGATATAAATATGTTTTAAAGATATGAGACGACCCCGCAATAAAGACAGTTAAATTTGTTCAAAATCACGTGAGAAGCTCAGCGCCTGCGCAAATCAAGTAAAGTTCCAGTTCTACTGGCGTACCGCTAAATGAAGAAAAACAAAGCTGGTCATTGCGTTTGTAGATAATGTAGATAAGCGAGCATTGCGAAACTATAGCGATGTGGCGAACCTTTCATGTACCAAACAGAACTGGATCATCTATTTAAATGCTTAAATAATAACAATATTGCAGGGACTGCCGCTTTAACAATCAAGGGGGAGCAACTGACTAAAAAGATATTCCGATGCCGTCGATACACCAAATAAAAAACGAAAGCTATGCTCTGTACCAAAATTTAAACACGTTGATTGGTTTGTTGTTGTTGTTTTTTGTTTTTACCACGCGCGCGTTTAGTGATTCTATTGTTATTTTTTTAGATTCCTGTTTTCACAAACTGAATCCTTGTCTGTTAATGATAACATTATACTTACCATAATCATACAGCCCCTCACAGGCGTACGGGCTCCAATTTGTCGGCGGTAGGGTGGGGTGGGGAGTGGAAGGCTGAGTTTTGCCCGAATTTAGAGGTTTTAAAAAAATGTCCGAATCTCGATAACGTTTATTCACATTTGAATTAAGCACTACCAAACAGCTATACAGGGTTGCAAACGAACCCACTACGCATTTTACATGGATTACAATTACAAAATAGAAATGTATTGTTTCACAGTGTAACTAATTCTGTTCACTTATACGCTGGTCTTAGAAAATAATATGTGTCTTGCCCCTTGCTTCTGCCAAGTCTGTCAATGATCGTATTCATATTTTGAGCGATGGTTATACTGGAGTACGATATCGGTTTATGTTATGAGTGCGACACTGCTCAGTCGTACCTAGCCCATAGTCGAGCACAGGTAGGTTTTCACAACGTGTCACGCATTTAATGTAGTTAAAGTTTACTGCTGCTCTTGAAGTCATCAAAAAATGTACGCGCTACCACCTCAAAATACCTGAAATAAAATGTTAAAAACCCATCACAAATAGCTCCAGAATGCACCTCTGAGCATCTACATGTAAAACTTTTCCGGGTAAGCACGCCCCCTAATCCCCCTAGATATCTAGCCTTCGGGCACTCGTGATATAAATTTAGTTCCACCCAAAAATTATCTCAACGCACCCCCCCCCCCCGCAAATATGGCTGGCTACGGGCCTGCTTGTGGTATTTTCTGAACAACCACAAACAACAAGAAAATGTCCACGGCAAAACAAAGATGCCATTGCAAAAAAAAAAAAAGAAAAAAAAAGGGATATTAAAAAAAAGTAAAGTTTGTTTTATTTAACGACGCCACTAGAGCACATTGATTTTTTTATCTTATCATCGGCTATTGGACGTCAAACATATGGTCTATCTGACACTTTTTTTTTTTAGGAAATGCGCTGTCGCCACATAGGCTACTCTTTTACGACAGGTAGCAAGGGATCTTTTATTTGCGCTTCCCATAGGCAGGATATCACAAACCATGTTATGGATCACTGGTCGGTGCAAGTGGTTTACACCTACCCATTGAGCCTTGCGGAGCACTCACTCGGGGTTTGGAGTCGGTATCTGGATTAAAAATCCCATACCTCGACTGGGATCCGAACCCAGTACCTACCAGAGACAATGGATATAGTCCAGGGCAAAATAAAAAGTACCGTAGAGAATTAAAAACTCGACAGCAATCTTCACGGCATTGCTGATTGCCGTGGACAATTATTGCAGGGGTTGATGAACGACCTGGACTTCAAAATGCTCTTGTCTTCACAATGGACACCTTTGTACAGCCTCAGGCAAGAGGATTCTATTGTAGGTGCAGATCCGTTCGCAAGTTAAGTCAAGTGATAGTGAAAAACCAGCCTTGGTGGTGTCGTTGTTAAGCCATCGGACATAAGGTTGGTAGGTACAGGGTTCGCATCCCGGTACCGGTTCCCACCCAGAGCAAGTTTTAACGACTCATTGGGTAGGTGTACGACCACTACACCCTCTTCTTTCACACTAACCACTAACCCACTGTCCTGGACAGATAGCTGAGGTGTCTGCCCGTGACAGCGTGCTTGAACCTTAATTGGATATCGGCACGAAAATAAATGTAAATGAATGAATGATATTGAATAGAAGATTATATGGTAGTCTATCAAAAGATAATTAGTATGTCATTATGAAGATCAATGGCGTAGCCAGCATGATGCAGACGAGGCGCTTGCCTTGTCTGGAATTTCCCCCGATTTATTTTATTTTCCCCATGACACTGATATTTATTTTACAGGTCTGGGTTAACCTCGGCGTTTTTTCTTCTCTGGCTACGCTCCAGAAGATGGTATAATGAGGGCTTCGCTGACGAGGCACTACTTTTCGATGCTGGACGCTTGCCAATTTAATTGAATACGTGTCGAACTGTATTTCCAAATTCCAGTGTTTCAGCAAACTTGTTGGCTTACAACATGATATAATTATTACACACTAGACGTTAAAGTTAACTTGAATTACACGCGATTCACTTTACACTCAGGGCCAGTAGCAGTTTGCAAATTTTATAAAATCTCACCACTGCTGACGTCATTTCCAGTTTAAATAGCCCGTCACAGCTTTTGTATTGACTGTCTGACATTGTTACTTCCAGTCTGGCATATATTTCTAATACTTAAGTATGTAGAATTGTGCGTGGGAGGGGTGGGTGGGTATGTGTGTGTGTGGGGGGGGGGGGGGTCGACACCCTCTGAACCAAGCGAAGTTTATTTTTTGTTTTTTAAATATACTTCTCGACTCTACCTCAAAACAAATTTCGCTCGCCATAGTTCAACCTCCTTAAAATTCCTACCAGTAATCTAGGTCGCACTCAAACACGGTTTCCATGGAAATGACAACAAGATCTACATTTGGTTAGCCAATAAAAGATGAAATGTATGCGTAATTAAGCTGAATCCACACCTGTGACGTCACACTATTGTTTTAACTTTTTTTTTTTTTTTTAAGAATTCACAGTTGAGAACAATGCAATTTGAACATTTGTGTGTGTTCAAGTCGGGGATTCGAACCCACAACTAACTAAATTTGTACAGCATAAACCAGAACAAGGCACAAACGAGGCCACATAACTGCATCAGATAAACCTAATAGTAGACTGTCTAATGCTAAATCCTGAAATAACAAATTACACGTTTAGCACGTGCAACACAGCTATTGTCAGCCATTAGAGCTGGGCGGTATACCGTATATACCGTTCGGTATCGGTATTATGTCAATACCGATTTACCGTACCGAGTAAATTTCAAAATACCGAAATTTCTGTATTGAAAAATACTTCCCGGAAAGCACTAATAATATATCTGACGAACGCAAAATGGGTTGGTATAAATCATACGAGAGCCTTGTGTATGGAATTTAATTGTACTTTGATGAAATTAGCGGGTGAGTCATAACAGAGGCATGCATTTAAAGCCGAGTATACCGAAAATAGCGCTCGATGTCTGTATCATGTCAATACCGAATACCGTACCGATACCGAGGTAAATCACCCCCAAAATACCGATATCGATACCGAACCTCAAATTTCAATACCGCCCACCTCTATCGGCCATGCACGGAGAATTTGCTGGTCGAATCGTTTAGGAAGGTAAAGGGAAGGAAATAGTTTATTTAACGATGCACTCAACACATTTTATTTACGATTATATGGTGTCGGAGCACACAGGTATTGAGGGAGGAAACCCGTTGTCGCCACTTCATAGGCTACTTTTTCGATTAGCAGCAAGGGATCTTTTATATGCACCATCCCATAGACAGGATAGCACATACTACGGCCTTTGATGTACCAGTCGTGGTGCACTGGCTGGAGCTAGAAATAGCGCAGTAGGTTCGTTTAGGTTAGGCCCGAAAGGATCCTGCCGTTTTGGGTTATACGTTTTGTAAATATTCCTTGCCATATTTTCATTAAATAATATAAAATGTCAGCTAATTTGGCAGTTACGTTAAAAAGTTAATGAATAATGAATTAAAGCCGCACACCCTAGTTCCATCCAGCGAAAATAAATTATAATTTGGTTAATCTACAAACCTGTAACACACTTAGATCACGTTTTTATCAAATGGAGTGAAAAAGCAGGTTTTATATCGATAAATACCATGGGAATCCCCATGTCCCAATTGCTTGAAATAATTTTGAAAGTTTGTATTCTGATGTCACCGGTAGATGTCGCTCGAAGCACAACAATGCCTACGTCACGACAAATTTCACAGAGTGCGCACAGACTAGGGGTGCGTTCTTTTCACCTCTCCTAGACATGTTCCAACTGTTCTGTCCTGGTTGTATCCCCTCTCCAGATATCGTAAGACTTAGCAAAATTATTGGTTTTAAGGGTTTGTAACGTTTTGTATTGAGACACTTGTCTGAACTTTATTATTACTGAAAATGTTCACGAACTGTGAAGAAAAATCTCACAAATGAACAACGACAAATCGGATGTTGATTGCGCGAACCGTGCACGAGAAAACAAACCGAACCAAAATGATAACGGTCACGTGGTATACCAACATCTGTGACGTTTACACAGGAAGATTCCCTCTAAAAATAGATTGGACCTCGCTTGCTTAACGGTTTTTTTCTCGATAGACGTCTTGTGAAAAAATGCAAAAAATGCATTTCGTGGTTTTACAAACATCAGGATTAGCAAAAAGCACTTCAGGTGAATGGAAATGTGTATTCTAAATAATAAAATGTAAGTAAAGTGCAATTTTATTTGTGAAAAATGGGGTTTAATAGCGAAAAACAACGCCGTAATGCTTAACAAATAACTGTAACTAGGGTGTGTCCCTTTAAGTTGGAGAATGCACTCTACGTGCATCGTTAATTATTTTTCACGAATTCACACTTTGGTGTACATTCTCCATTACATATGTGAAACGAAATGAAATAGAGGACGAATATTCAGGATAAAGAACTTTATATTAGTCCCTATTGTCCATAATTATTATATGAGTTACAAGTAATAAGATGGAAAAGTGTAATTGTGTAGTAATGTACGCAAGTGCCAAATAGAGGCGTAGAAAGCAGCCCTATCCACAACTACAGAAAAATAAGAACATTCATAATAAAAATTAGCCAAAACTGTAAGCTAGGCTCAGCCCACTGTACCTGTTGGGCAATCATTTGTCACATCTTCTTGCCCAATGGAATTACTAATTCACGACTGGTAAAGCCGTGTTATTCTGTTTATTCAAATAACATACCAGCATTAGTGGCAATGCTAGAAAAAGTATTATGTGGTATGGAATAACTGCAGGTACAAAATGTTTTTAAAGACTAGATCAACACAGAAATAAGTCTAACCACTGCGTACATTTGAAGTGACAGGCCATAGTTTTTAAACACTAAAGCATTTTTTTTCACTATTAGAGCCATTTTATACGCCCGTCTATGATGGGTCGTATTATGTTATGGCGTTGTCCGTCCGTCCGTCCGTCTGTCCGTAAGTACGTCCGTCTGTTAACTTTTTCTTGTCCGGACTATACAGATGCACACAGGACCATCATACCTCACATGTAGGAACAACTTGGGATGGCGGTGTGTCCGTACTATTACTAGGTCACCGTGATCTACTTTTCACGGTCTACTGCACATAATAGAAAATCCTTGTCCGGACCATATCTTGCATACAGATGCATACAGGACCATCAAACCTCACATGTAGAAACAACTTAGGATGGCGGTGTGTCGCGTACTATTACTAGGTTACCGTGATCTACTTTTCACGGTCTACTGCACATAATAGAAAATCCTTGTCCGGACCATATCTTGCATACAGATGCATACAGGACCATCAAACCTCACATGTAGAAACAACTTAGGATGGCGGTGTGTCGCGTACTATTACTAGGTTACCGTGATCTACTTTTCACGGTCTACTGCACATAATAGAAAATCCTTGTCCGGACCATATATTACATACAGGGACATCAAACCTGACAGGTAGGAACAACTTGGGATGGAGGTGTGTTGCGTACTATTACTAGGTCACTGTGACCTACTTTTCACGGTCTACTGCACATAACAGTAAATCATTGTCTGGACCATACATTGCATACAGATACATACGGGACCATCAAACCTCACAGGTAGGAACAACTTGGGATGGTGGTGTGTTGCGTACTATTACTAGGTCACTGTGACCTACTTTTCACGGTCTACTGCACATAACAGTAAATCATTGTCTGGACCATACATTGCATACAGATACATACGGGACCATCAAACCTCACAGGTAGGAACAACTTGGGATGGCGGTGTGTTGCGTACTATTACTAGGTCACTGTGACCTACTTTTCACGGTCTACTGCACATAACAGTAAATCATTGTCTGGACCATACATTGCATACAGATACATACGGGACCATCAAACCTCACAGGTAGGAACAACTTGGGATGGTGGTGTGTTGCGTACTATTACTAGGTCACTGTGAACTACTTTTCACGGTCTACTGCACATAACAGTAAATCATTGTCTGATACCATACATTGCATACAGATACATATGGGACCATCAAACCTCACATGTAGGAACAACTTGGGATGGTGGTGTGTCACGTCCTATTACTAGGTCACCGTGACCTACCTTTCATGGTCTACTGCACATAACAGTAAATCCATGTCTGGATCTTATCTTGCATACAGGACCATCAAACCTCACATGTAGGAACAACTTGGGATGGTGGTGTGTCGCATACAGTTGTAGGGTCTCTGTGATACAAATAAATCAAATAATTTGTCTATATTCTGAACATCATATGATTTTCCATCAAACTCCTGACGGGCGTATCATGTACCTCACCGGTACTCTTGTTCATTAGTGAAATCATACATTACTTAGATTTTATTGTTTAGATTATCCATTCCCGTACATCTGAAGTATTTTTGGTCATCCTGGTGTTTTTAATATTACAAAATGCAATTTCATATTTTTATAAACGCACGTGCGTCTGAGAAGTAACAGTTATGGAGTCGAGTTTTAGTCTATTTTTAACCGTATTTCACCGTTTTAACGTCACAGACTCTTCTTTCACTCTGTTTTAACTTTATCCAGATGTGTTACAGGTTTGTAAATTAACGTAACTTGGTGTCCATTTTTACGGGTTGAAACTAGGGTCTGCAACTTGAACCCGTTACAATTTTCCATGTCTGGTATATGCGATGTTAACAATTTTTATTTTGAACTATACTTTGTTTAGCATTTATAAATGTCAAATGTAGTTCAGAGTGACCATTGTTCCGGACATTTTCGAAAAATCCGGAATTTTTGTCCCATATTCGCAATTCCGGAATTGATGCCGAATATTTGGGATTTTTCTTCTTTTTTTATTTGCCATCAATCATTTCTCATTACATTCTATAGTTTAGGAATTACATATTTTGATATCTCATTTTGTTGGTTGTTAATTTGTAAATAAATTTGGCATTTTTGCACCTTATTATTTATGTTTTGCAAACTGGCGGGTTTTGTTGTTGTTGTTGTTATTGGGGGTTTTTGAGGGGCGGGGGTTATTTTTTTTCGCTCTTTAAATTATTTTTGGAAAACTGCATTTACGTGCTTAAACATGAAAATAGAAAATTCCGAAAATTTGTTTTCATTAATTTGTCACTCGGGTAGCTACTATTTGTTTTCATGCCATTGAAACAAAATGATGAACTAGCTAGAACTATCGCTTTAAGTGCGAAATCTATCAGTCATCAATTGTATGTTGTATTGACAGGCACGGACAATGCTGCAAACAATCGGATACAACTAACTAAATAAAACCGTACATCAATGGAATGAAAATATAGCTGTAAGACTTAATCGATTTGATTTTTACTGCGCCTAATAGAAATATCAATGGGCTCTGAGATTGGTTCCTCGGGCGAAACAAAGAATCAACATAAATTCATAATGTTTCTTCAAACACTCACCTCGACAAATGGCGAAAACAGCCTGAAGCTCAACACTTGAAGCCTCGAGAGCGCATCACGTAAACTTCCAATATTAGAGACGATTACTAATTAATGACATTGCGCAGGATAAAAATAATTATGTATATAAAAATAATTATGTATATAACTACCTGGCAAAAAGAAGACTATTTTGAAAATGTATGTTTCCAGAATAACAGAAAGAAAGAAATGTTTTATTTAACGACGCACTCAACACATTTTATTTACGGTTATATGGCGTCAGACATATGGTTAAGGACCACACAGATTTTGAGAGGAAACCCGCTGTCGCCACATAGGCTACTCTTTTTACGACAGGCAGCAAGGGATCTTTTATTTGCGCTTCCCACAGGCAGGATAGCACAAACCATGGCCTTTGTTGAACCAGTTATGGATCACTGGTCGGTGCAAGTGGTTTACACCTACCCATTGAGCCTTGCGGAGCACTCACTCAGGGTTTGGAGTCGGTATCTGGATTAAAAAACCCATGCCTCGACTGGGATCCAAACCCAGCAACTACCAGCCTGTAGACCGATGGCCTAACCACGACCAGAATAACAGATACAGTAGCTCAGGGACGTTGCCTACGACGAGAGTGGGCCCAGTGGGCTATTTCATGTTCCAGCCAGTGAAGTTTGACTGGTATATCAAAAGCCGTGGTATGTGCTATCATGTCTGTGGGGTGGTGCATATAAAAGTCCCCTTGCTACTAAAGGGAAAATGTAGCGCGTTTTCTCACTAAGACTTATTATGTCAAAATTACCAAATGTTTGACATCCAATGGTCGAGCGCTCGCCTAATGCGCGGTCGGTCTAAGACCGATCACTTTCGGTGGGCTCATTGGGCTATCGTTCCAGCCAGTACACCACAACTGCTATATCAAAGATCGTGGTATGTGCTATCCTGTCTGTGGGATGGTGCATATAAATGACCTCTTGCTGCTAATCGAAAAGAGTAGCCCATTAAGTGGCGACAGCGTGTTTCCTCTCTCAATATATGTGTGGTCCTTAACCATATGTCCGACGCCATATAACCGTAAATAAAATGTGTTGAGTGGGTCGTTAAATAAAACATTTCCTTCCTGCCAATTGTTGATGATTAAAAAAATCAATGTTCTCTAGTGGTATCATGAGCCAAAACAAACTACTTTTTTGCCTACGATATCTGTATCTCGGTAAAACATTGTATCAAACAATTCATTGCATACATTCTTTTACTTGTTTTGAACCTTTGAATATAAGAAGCCTTTATTCAGGACATTATACTGGACACAAGACATTTTATTTTTATAAATAGGAATACATAATCAGAGGCGGATCTAAGGGGGGGGGGGCAGGGGCCCGCCCACCCCCTAAATGTTGAGACAGTTATCATTTTATTATATATTAATTTTTATTTTTTTACGATCCCCTCCAAACCTCCCCAATGTTCCATTGGCATTCCGCCTCATGTCATTGGGGCCCCCCTAAATGGATTTTCTGGAATCGCCACTGATAATTATAGTCATTTTATTCCTATAAATAGGAATACAAACCCCGTGTCTCTGGGACTGTACATTTATTAATTTAAAACATATTATTATTAGGCCTATTGTTTGTTGTTGTTATTGATGTTCTATAATTCTTATCTCTGTTTGCTGACACCATTGTGCAATAAACTAAATTCAATTGAAGACAAGAATAAGAAATTTATTTGCGTCATCTCCTTTCTTAACACTATTGTCGTAATGGCCTTCTGTCGTCTGTGTCGAAGATGAAGTTATATGATATTTATTTTACGAACAATTCACTAATGATATGTTTTAAACACTTAAAAAAACAACTCTACTACATCTACCAAGATCAGACTCACCCTTTCCTACATACCTATTGCGATGACATAGGACATAAATTGTTTTACAAACACTTCACAAATAATATATTTTTGAAACCCCTACAAAAGAATACCATCACGCCCATCAAAAACAATCCCACCCTCCCCTAGTTAACTATAGTGATGTTATAGGACATTTATTTTACGGAGACTACATATGGTATATTTTGACACCTCAGCAAAACAATATCAACACGCCCACTAAGACAATTCCACAGATCTCTCCAAGTTTGCTGTCATGTCATGATTTGAACATTCAAGCATCAGCCATATAGGATGTTGACGTTGTAGTAATCCTAAGGGTTTGGGTGGGATTTAGCTCTGTGGGTAGACCGCTCGTTTGAGGGCTTGGGTTGAAGGATTGAATTCTTCGGTGAATCCATTCTCTCATTGGGGTTTTTCACGTTCCAACCATTGCGCTTTGAACGGTATAGTGGAGTCAATATGTGAGAAAAAAACACCTTAACCCCCCAAAAATTGCTACAAAAGGTTTTTTAATTGTTTCTGGTACTCTTGGACATTGGGAATAACATATCAAAAATCTATCAAAATCTGACTAGCAAAAAGCTGTTAAAACTGGGTCAAATCCAAGATGGCCGTTTCTGATTTCGCACTCAGTAAAATTAAATCTAATTTAATTAAATGACTATTTAGATCAGCCAAATGTTTAACAAATAAGTAAAACTCATTTAATTTTCAAGTAATGATTCTATATCATAAGTGCATAATCTTTCTATTACGTCAGTGACTTAATAATTCAAAAATTCAAAATGGCCACTATGGTTCATGGATGCGATAGGAACCGTTTACTTTAGTCACTTATGTAAGCCCATAGGAATTTAGTGATAAAACAAACTACTAATTTAAGATGTATTAGGGTATTAAGGAGATCCATTATAATAAAAACATTCCTAAATTTCATTTGAATGGCCACAGAGAAACAATATGGCTGCCAACATATTGTATACATTGACAGTATATGGAAAATGCATATATACTTAGTAATTGGCTAAGTAACATTTATAGTATTAAAGTGCAAAATGTGATAAACATGCCACTTTGCATGCAGCTGGGAGTAAAGCTTGATATAGGACCAACCTGGCAATGACCTCCCAATGGCCAGGTGACGTCACAATCCAATATGGCCGCCAATTAACTATTTCTTATTCTGTTTATATCACATTTAAGTGCAAGTTATGCAATGCAATGACACATTTTAGACAATATTATTACTATATATGCGTTGCTGTTATATATATTAATCTTTTTTTTTAAATATGAATATACTGATCAAAAAAGAAATGTGTCTAATCATAAATGCAAGACCAGATGCAAGCCTTTCTCAAGATATGTTCCTACTTAGAAGGTAATGATGAGGAACAATTAACAATTTCTGACCTGAGGTGTAAAATAAAACCATTTTTATTCTGTAACTATTCTCTTCCATATAGACATTACTACCTTAAGGACAAACTAAAGCATAGCAGGAGGGGAAGGCCTTCATGACTTAGTGACTATGACAGAGAAAACTGCACAAATACTTCGGTCTTACTTCCAAAGTGCTAAGGAAGGTGATGAAGAATCTCAATATACTTGAAACTACTGCCAGTCAAAAGTGACATAAAAACCAATGTTGCTTCTGTTACTGACCAGTGTCCAGATAGTTGTATGCTGAAACTGGATTCTGCTTTGCAATTAATTCTAGACACCCTTCATACGATGCTGGATTTGCTATTTGTTGGAAAAGATACTCGGAGAAAAGTGGCAGTCATTGGTCAGTCAATTATTCAAGTTGTTAAGCCAAGTGCTGTTTGTGGTGCCATTACAAATGAGACTTGCTGCCCAGATGCACCATTAAATCAATCTAGATTCATTATAGACACTCTTTATGAAATGGGGTTTATCTCCTCTTCTATTGAAGTGCAACGGTTTGAAAAGAATGCCGCTAATTCTGTTGCCCCAGATGTTCTAGGCAAGGATAATTACCTGTTAGACACAACATTGTTATTCGCTGCAGACCAGATTGACCACAACATCCTCACAATAGATGGAAAGGGGCTATTTCATGGGTTGGGTATGATTGCCATACTAACACCAGGAAAGAAGACAAATCGTATTGTACCAAGAAAAACGTCTGTCTAATTTAAACATAACAGGAAAGACAAAGATCAAAATAATAGACTACCGTTTTGCAAACTCTGTCTGATGCAATGCCAAATTTCAAGATCTTCCCAAACTCAGTGATTATGATAGGCGAGTAGATATTTTATGGTAACTGTCGTTCAGTTTCAACAAGCTGACACCAAATTGGCAGAGCATGGTGCATATTGTCCATCAAGGTCATGTTCACCCTGGACAGTGTTATACATATACTGTGAAGACAAGACGTGTATTCCATTCACACTGGATTATCTTTTTAATCTAGCTTTGAAGTACTATGTATCCCCAATAATAGCATAACCAACCTTTATATTGAAAGGCATCCGAAATTATCAGCAATGCATCAAAGAATAGTAACTTGAAAACGATTGTTTTGATGCTCAGCAGTTTTCACACATTCACGAATGTACTTGTAGCAATCGGTACACTGATGGAAGGCACATGACTCCAAAACATTCCAAACGTTGTTTATGGTGAAAATTCTGTTGTTCATAATGCTGACAGGAAAATCATTCCAGGGATCATTCCGTGGTAATTTGTTTTTGTGGACAAATGTCTTAATCGCATGATTATGTCAGACATGATGGATAATGATCCTGTGTTTGCATCACTCGTAAATCAGTCCGAGGAAATGTACACTTCTTCATTGGCGGGTGTAATTGACTTTGTAATCCATAAGAACATCTGAAATGATAGCCAAAATCTAAACAGAAATGGACAAAAGGAAGACTGAACTTTCTGCTTGGTCGACAACCAGTCAGTTATGGCTTGGTTACCAAAGAATGATACAGATTGCTAGAACGTTTGTCAAGGCTGATCGCAAGGGGTCATGGATAATGCACCTGCAAGCTGTATCTGACTGTCTGTCGATTTTTGCTGCAGCTGGGCATTTCAGATATCTAAAATCTGCCTACCTCTATTTACAAAGTATGAACGAGTTTGATACAACCCATCCGCTTGTTTTCAGGACGTTTGAACAAGCGTTCAGCATTATTCGAAGCAGTGGTCACTAGTATAATAAAAGGCGTACCAAGTCTGGAATATCTAGCAGGTAGCGAAAAACACGGTAATATATAGGTTCCAAAAGGGCACATTTAACAAAAAAGGGAACGTTTTCTTATGGGTTTTTTTTCTGGAGAGAAAAACTGCCTCTTGCCAGCCTTCTGTTTACAGTCCTGAGATTCCAGTGGAAAATTAGAGTTGATTTTCTTTAACGACACCACTAGAGCACATTGATTAATTAATTGTGGTAATTCTGACAAGTCGTCTTCAGAGGAAACATTTCCTTTTCTGGAGCATATCTTTGTTATCAATTCATACAGAATCATCAAAACTTGTACGCAAGTACAACTTGGTATGGTGGTGTGCCGCGTTTCGTAACTAGGTCACTGCGACATACTTTTTACGCACCACTGAACATTACTTGTAAGGGATGTTCGACACACCAGTCATGGTAAAACGTTTAACGTTATGGCAGGCTCCATTCATGACCATCTCTACACGGTGAAAATTATCACAACCTTTTAACTTCTGGAAATTACAACTGGTACTGTCAGTGTAGTCTTCGAGATTTTGAAATGTGGAAATATAGGCGCACAACCATACATGTTAGGAGCAAGTTTGGTTCCAAAATTTATTGAATGAAAATACGATAAAAATATGAAAAAGTGTTCTTTTTAATTAAGAAGGCTTTTTTCTTTCTTTCTTTCTTTTTGTTGTTGTTGTTGTTGTATGTATGGTTTTGTGCTGCCGAAGACTATTAATGTGCCCTGGTTCCTTCCTTTGTTATTTTAGGCTAGGTGTGGCCCTGTAAACAAATAGATAAAATGCTATAACAACAAACAAAAAACAACAACAACAAAATAAACAACAACAAAAGACAACAAAAGACAACAAAAAACAACCAACAAAAAACACACACAAAAAAACACAAAAACAACCAAGGGCAAAAAACAAACAAAAGATAAAAGAAAGAATAAAAGAAGAGGCAAAAACATAAACATTTTCCGAAGAGTTCTCACTTGACATGAATTACATGCACTGGTGATTTTTATATAGAAATATTCTCCAAATGCGTCCATTTTGTGTATTAAAACTGTTCATTTATCAACGCCGCACGACACACCGACATTAGCCGTGATGGAGACTCAGATGTGTGCAGGATGTCGCTCGTTGATCTGTCCTCCTTTCACTAACTCTCATCTTCCTCGATCAATGCTCGCATCTTTGAAGTCTAGACCGTTAGCGGCACGTTAATAGCCAGGTGAACGTCAAAGAAACTCTGAGTGCTTTAAACTGTTCGCATATTGTAATTTATTTGATGTGTAAATCATAATTTTCATGACGTTAGTCGATATTTGGATGTTGTCTAAATACGCCAACAACCAAAATAGTGCTCTTTGAATGCTCGTATATTACCTTTTAGAGTTTTCACGATGTTAAGATAATGCACAAAGGTATCGCGAGGATTTTTTGTTAGAGTGTTTTGTTTTGCTTTTCTTTTCTTTTTTTATATTTTTGTTTTAATTTAATTTTTTAAAATTAATTTATTTTGTAATATTCTCTCTATATTAACCTGGACCAAAACCTGACATAGTGGTGTGGTATTCAGATGTTATTATGGTACATGCCAAATAGTACCAATATGAAAGAAAGAAAGAAATGTTTTATTTAACGACGCTTTCTTTCATATTGGTACTATTTGGCATGTACCATAATAACATCCAATACTGTAACCTCAACGTGGTGCAGGGGTGTATCATTCTCTTTGAGAATGGCCAATACAGCACAAAATTGAAATTTTGAGTAAAAGTCAGTATCTATCTGTGATATTTGTATTTTTGCACAGTTCTTTACACTGTTTTTATTTAAATCTTGAATTCTTATATTGATGTTGATCATCACTTTATCGGTTTGCATTACCATAGTTTGGCACCCAATAGCCGATGTATTTTTCGTGCTGGGGTGTCGTTAAACATTCATTCATTATTTAACGACGCACTCAACACATTGTATCTACGGTTATATGGCGTCAGACATATGGTTTAGGACCACAGATATTGAGAGAGGAAACCCGCTGTTGCCACTACATGGGCTACTCTTTTCGATTAGCAGCAAGGGATCTTTTATATGCACCATCCCACAGACAGGGTAGTACATACCACGGCCTTTGATATATCAGTCGTGGTGCACTGGCAGGAACGAGAAATAGCCCAATGGGCCCACCGACGGGGATCGATCCCAAACCGACCGCGCATCGAGCGAGCGCTATACTTACTGGGCTACGTCTCGCCCCAGCACCAATATGATGTAAGATGAAAATCCCCATTTTGACATTATTCTCGGGTTTGTTACGCTGAAGCAAATTGAAAAAGACTGGTTACAAAGAGATTCCACGAGTCCAAAATTCTGTACACTAATACTCAAAGATGTAAACTGGACATGTATTCGAGAATGTGAAATTTAGAACCGAAAACTAGACTTATGGCAAAATTCCAGTAAGTATAGCATCAGTAAAGTCGGTATTTAGGACCACCATGCGAGTGCTATCAAATATGTAAAGTTCATGTAATTTTATAATTTAACAAATATTTATTTTACTTTATTTAATCAAATTATGTCCAAGATGGTCAAAATAGTACGCGACTAACAGTTTACGCATCTTGTGAGATTAGCCTTTTTTATACTATCAACATCCGGTAAGCGATCATTGCGGGGGTGGGGTGGGTGTAATTTTTTTTTTTTTTTTTTTTTTTTTTGGGTTGTTGTTACTGTTTACTTTATATTCAATAAGTTTGGCAAATATCTAAGAGTTACTGAGTAGTCTCAGTTGTGGTTCTATACTCGAGTCCTAATATATATCCTAGTCTAGTACACCCGATGCGCGGTCGGCTTAGGATCGATCCCTCTAGGCTTCTCGTTCCAGCCTCTCTCTCTGTCTCTCTCTCTCTCTCTCTCTCTCTCTCTCTCTCTCTCTCTCTCTCTCTCTCTCTCTCTCTCTCTCTCTGTAGCCCAGTGGTAAAGCGCTTGCTTGATCCGCGGTCGCTCTAGGATCGATCCCAGTCGGTGGGCCCATTGGGTTATTTCTCTTTCCAGACAGTGCACCACGACTGGTATATCAAATGTGGGATGGTGCATATGAAAGATTCCTTGCTACTAATGGAAAAATGACCATATGTTTGACATCCAATAGCCGATGATTAATAAATCAATGTTCATTAATGATGTCGTTAAACAAAACAAACTTTAAATTTAACTTTATCGAGTCCTAGTCTCCACTGTGGTTATCAGAGTCCTAACAAACGGACCCGACCAGACTCGTGGATTCTCTAATCTCAAGTCAGATTCGTGACTGATGCCGTCATCACTGACTTCTGGGGGTTATTATAATAGTGCCATGGATTTGTCGAGGAGTATCGCTTTAACTGTCTACTGTACAAATAGATCCTTCGGTGAATTAATAGCTGAGCTGTGACTTTACAATCGGCATTTATTGAGATATGTTTATATTAGGCGACGACATACTAGTATTTTAACGACAAACGTAAACCAAATGTTTCTCTCCACCCCCTCCACTCCCCATTTTTCATAAATTGTCCTGCTTATATCCATTTATGCTCAAACCCGCGCAATCTGATTAAAATTATCTCTACTGGGTCTACCACGTGTAATAGTAGAGCTAATTTTAATTAGATTGAAACCCGCGCTCCTTTGAACACAGGATAACATAAAGTTTAAGTTGCTAAACGATACCACTAGAGAACACCGATTACTTTCTCATTGGCGCGGTCGATCTAGAATCGATCCTCGTGTGTGGCCCACTGGGCTATTTCTGGTTCCAATCAGTGCACTACGACTGGTATATCAGAAGTAGTATGTGCTATCCTGTCTGTGGGATGGTGCATATAAAAGATTTCTTCCTACTAATGGAAAATTGTAGCAGGTTTCCTCCTGTCAAGCTAGTTCTGGGTGAGTGGCAGTCCTCCCACATTACGGTGTAGGAAGGATGAGGTGGTATTGTAGAGTGCTCGCATCGGCCATATACATTTAACACATTCATTTATTTATTTTAAAAAAGGATCCTCCACCTCAGTGTGGACATTTTGCCAGTGTACATTGCCAGTGCGCCACATTTTAGTGTAACGCTGACGAGAATCAATATATTTGCCAACAGAAATATAGCCGAAATTTTTTCAATTTCATCCAGATTTAATTTTAAAGATTTTAAAACATTTTTATTTCTAAGTTTTAAAATATAATTACTTTGATTTTTGTATTATACGGTACCTTTCCCCACAACTCTTTACCCTGTGTTTGTACATAATTGTATCATTTTAAAATGTTTATATATATATATATATATATATATATATATATACATACATACATACATACATAGATAGATAGATAGATAGATAGATAGATAGATAGATAGATAGATAGATATATATATATATATACACACACACACACACACACACACACATATATATATATATATATATATATATATATATATATATATATATATATATATATATATATATATATATATATGTATATATATATATATATATATAATCAGATTAATGTACTTACCTTTCTGATACCCAATACCCGATGCGTATTTTTGTGCTGGGGTATCGTTAAACATTCATTCATTCCTCTTTAAGATTGGGCTATTTCTCTCTCCAGCCAGTGCTCCACAACTGGTATAACAAAGGCCGAGGTATGTACTATCCTGTCTGTGGGATGGTGCATATAAAAGATCCCTTGCTCCTAATCGAAAAGAGTAGCGCATGAAGAGGTGACAGCAGGTTTTCTCTATATATATTAGTGTGGTCTTTAATAATATGTCTGACGCCATATAACCGTAAATAAAATGTGTTGAGTGCGTCGTGAAATAAACCATTTCCTTCCTTCCTCTCTAAGACTATATGTCATAATTACCAAATGTTTGATATTCGATAGCCGATGATTAATAAATCAATGTGCTCAAGTGCTGATCAGTGATCTGCGGAAGACGATTCGGAACGTGCATCAAATCGTTTCCTCTAATCGCCCAATGTGAATAAGCCTTTACATCTTGTAATGGGGAAAACCGGAAATGAAACCTTGGATATTGATATTAATATTAAATTCAACTGAAAACAAAATACAGTCACAATCATAAGCTACCAGCACAAAAAAACAAACATTTACTGGTACAAGTAGTAGTAAAGTGTTGAAGTTTGAGATATTATTTTCCAAATCTAATAACAGAGTATTTTAAGCGCCAGTCCCATACCATCTCAAAGTTGCATAACGTCGGGTTTCCACCAAGATTATTTATTAACTTAAGGATTATACCTTCAAGTATGTAGCCTTAAATATTTACAAGTAAATATATTAATTTACAAGCTCAGTGTAACTCAGTGGTAGAGCCTTTGCCTGAGGAGCGATGGATCGCGGGATCGATCACCCTCGCTGGACTCAGTTTTATCACGTCCCAATAGGAATCCTCAAATGCCATGGTATGTACTGTCATGTATATGGTGAAAATGCATATGAAATACCCCTTGCTGTTTTGTTGGTAGAGGTAGTCATGTGGCAGTAGCGGGTTTTCTCTCTATGGACCAAATGTCGAAATACTAGTAACCGTATTATATGTTAGACGCCAAATAGCCGTAGCTTAAAATGTGCTGAAGTTTCCTTAAACTTTCCTTTCTCTTTCCTACTACCGAAACCTTTAAGTGTGTAGCTGTTCACGCCAGTCCCTGCTCTAATCGATACGTCAGCCGAACGCGTCCGTCTCGGGCTCTTTCGAAGACTGCCAGGCGCAGTAACGCGCCGTTTTCATACTTCATTAAATAAAAGGCTCCATTTGTAGGTGGCTTTTCAAAATGCCATTTCCATAAAAGCATTTTGTCGACAGAAATCAAACACATTTTAGTGTGTAAAACATTTCAGTGCAGTCTCATTTCCCCTCAATGGAAAAATGATAGAATGTTTGCTACATTAGTTTGTTCAATCAGCGCATATCGCAGCAAAAAGAATTTCGCCTTTTGAGAGAAATGTTGCAGATGAATAGAATGGCATTGCGTTATTCTGTACAAAGATATGATAAGTAGGTGCCATATGTAGGAAAACACTACTTTTTGTACTGACTCGCACAGCCTACCCTTTGTAGTGAGCTCAGTTCTTCAAATGCTGCCACAATACTTTGTTTTCACAAACTGTGGTCTATGCACTTAGTAAGATTTTCAAATGGCTGGTAGAACCGACAAATGTTTTTCAAATGACATGGGCGGTCTAAGTAACTCAAGAGATCTAACCATCATACTTTCGTTTTAAACACTTTTTTCATGTAGATTATTGGATAAATAAAGCCAGCGAGATACGTTATTAGGGGAGATAATTATTACCCCCACCCCCACCATATATTTTATTTCATGTTAAATGTTTTTAAATGTGTTTTAAGGTAATATTTGTATATTTTATGTGTCGATTATTAATATTTATAGTCTCTCGTAACTCCATATGGAGTGGCTCAGTGCTATTTTAGATTTTATTGTTTTTAGTGAAGTTTTATGTTTTAATTGAGGTGAGACTTTAATAAACAATTTGTCTGTTTATATCTCTCTACAATACTAACTAGGCCATATATTCCATTTTTATAACTAAACCGTATTGTCATAATACTTTGTTTTGACAAATATTGGTTCATGTTTATAAGGAGGTGAATATAAATCACACGAGGCAATGTCCACGATGGTTCCGATTAGAAGCAAGGCGTCTTTTACATGCAGCATCCCACAGAGAAAATGGAGTGAATTTTTATTTCGTCACGAGCTCTGGATCTGTTAAAATTTGTTGCTATATATATGTTGTAAAATATGTTCAAATACATCTTCGAAATCTGACTTTCTTTGTTGTTCCTGGGCGTAGAGCAAATATAATTTATTATTTTTCTTTACTTTTAATGTTACTCATTACTTTGAAGATTGCCTTTGTCCTTAAGAACATGAAATCTGCTGCAAATGGCACGTGTAGCTGCGCTTTGTGATTTAAAATGTGCCTTTTACAAGATGATTTTTGCTTAATTTGTAGCTCAACAATAACACGCCATCAGTGATTCGATCACTTCGCCTTCCGATCCTCAGAAAGGTTTGTGTGCTGATGCGTGACGGATAAAAAAGAAATTTTGTTGCAAACAAAAATTACAGAAGAATCCTCTGAACCCGAAACATTCAAGCCCAACACACTGGTTCGACGAAATTAGATGAGAGAACGCGACGTTAAAAGGGAGGTAACCGTGTGTGGGAGTGACACGAAGGAAGGCCGCGAGCACGAGACGTGACAAGACCGGTACTGCCCGTCATGATCGGCACACTCTCGGAAACCGGTCACAACCGATTTGTCGTCCAGTCGCCATCGTCTTAATCATTTAAGTAGAGGTTTTTTTCTCTATTCTTCTTGTTGACTCTCTTATCCAATACAGACTATGGAAAGTGGAGTCCATTATGAGCGATGTTGCCTCGTTCTTTCTTATTAGCTTTGACTATTTAAACAATTTGTCTTGGACGCTAGCAGTTTGATGGTTGCATCAAGTTGTCATTTCACATGCATAGTAATTATTATTTCAGTTGAGATGAATAAACGATTAGATACAAAAGTTTTGGTATAAACAATATTTATTGACATCTTCTCATCCCCCCCCCCCCCCCCAAAAAAAAGAAGAGAAAAAAAACAATTTCTTTTTTATGGGCAATCTAAAAAGGATGTTTAAAAATTCACAACCATTGTAGGTTCCGTCCATTATATAGAGAGTAATAAACGAGTTACCAGTTCTTATCAAATTTATGTCCCGAGTGAAATAATTTTTAGTTGTCACAAGCTTTAGCGAGTGACAAATGAAAATTATTTTACGAGGGACAATAATAACCATATAAACCACCAATATAGAAACCATATAAACCACTTTACGCACTGTTCTGAATATTACTATAACCTTATAATTTAATCTCGTTCATAGATAATTTTCAAAAACAAAAGTTCTCTTTATTCTGGTAAAAAAAAATCTATGATGAATTGCAACAAAATGGCATTTTGTTATAAATATTACACCAAAAAGTGACAGCCGTAAACGCAAACTATTTAAACTACATGACGTCATTGTGAGTGTTTGCCAGATCGCGATGACGTCATATTTAGTACCGACAAGGTCATTGGTTTGTAAGTTTCAAACCACCCAATAGTATTGTTCGTTAGAGCAATGCATGATAATTTCTCAGTGAGAAATTGCTTTTTTTATTTTCCCCGTTATGAGTGCTTGCTGGGGTAATAAACAGAGACTAATACACGAGTGGCCGTTAGATACCATTTATCTCACAACGGGTTGTTTTAAAATATATCTAGCGAGCGAAAGCGAGTTTGGTACGTTGTAAAACAACGAATTGTGAGATAAATGGTATCTAACAGACACGAATGTATTATTCTATTTCTTACATATCCTCAAAAAAAGAGCAAATTTTAACATCTTTATCGACTAACAGATATTTACAACCCTTTGCACTTGTACCTGCCTTAGGCGTCACAGGCACTTGATTGCCAGGTTAACTATACGTCACAGTGTAATCGATTTCCACCGTGCTGTCTTTTTAATGGACGTATGACACTGGTGACCTGGTCATCACCTAGGGGCAGTTAGTCGTATGTTTTGAAATTGTTAACACACGTACATGTGTAAACAACTATGTGTTATCAAAAGTAACACATAGTGTTCTCACCAACGGGTGTGTAAGAAACTATAAAAACACCATAATGACCAGAAACAATAGCTTTGTCATTATATATATATATATATATATATATATATATATATATATATATATATATATATATATATATATACATACATACGCACACATACGCACACATACGCAGACACACGCAGACACACTCACACACACGCACATACATACATACATATATATATATATACATATACACACACATACACACTCACACACACACACACACACACACACACACACACACACACACACATATACATATACATATACATATACACATACACATACACATACACACACACACATATATATATATATATACGATTTTCTAATTGGACAAGAATGCATACATGTATTATGTCGCTGGACTCAGATCTAGTAGAAAGCCTGCTTTTTAGTGGATGCATATGTAAAACTAAATGTAAAAAAGTAAATAAATAAATAGTAAAGAAAGAAACATAAACACCTTTTGATAGCATACTGTCTTGTACAGAGATTCAATGCATTATACTTTGAAGAACTTTAGTATGAAACACATATAGTCCTCCTACAAAACGTTTGTTGGTTTTTTTTGTAAATAATTTCAGTTTTGTTTAACACAAGAAGAAAAGTAAAAGTGTTTTTGAAATAAAACAAACAAAAAACTATTTCTGTGTGCAATTTTAAAAAAATCGGATCAAAAGTAAATAACTTGTAGTAAATTCCATTGTATAAAAAAAGGCGTTCCCTGTGGGAAAAACTATAGATGCAATCTATGACGTTCTTGTTGTTTCCAATTATATTTCCTAGAATTTTCAAAAAAAGAAATACTTCTACTAACGTGTTACGTATGTTTTACTTGTACTGGACCAGGGTGAGTACGTGTACTGCTACCCCCCCCCCCCCCCCCCGGTCTATTCATGCGGTCTGCCACGATGATTAACAATTTAAACACATTATTGACTAAATTTTGGTTTGTTAATCCTAGTTCGCAACCTGCCACAACCGAATCATTGCGATGTCTGTAAATGTTTTATTAGCTTCTGCCGAACAGCAATTAACGTTCGGTCCACGAGGTGAATGCATCTTAATCACAAACTGCTGACCAGAAAGTTGTACATCCGTCAATGTAACCATTTTTTAAAGGCACATTCTCACAGCAAAGAGGCTCGGATTACGTGACTTGAAATATACACCGTGTAGGTTCCTTTTGAGCTAACGTCCGTCACAATAACCTGTTTTGGAAACATTTTAAACAGATAGCGTTAAAAACATATGAACGGAGGTTTTGTAAATAGCTGACTAAATGAAGTACTTTTAGGTACAAGTTAAATTTATATATTTTGAGACATTATTTTGTTGTGTCATTCAGCATGTCATTTACCTTGCGACAATATCGTTAAGTTTATTTTTAGGATGCATCTCATCAAATGGAGTATAGGTCGCCGAAATATCGAATCAATGTAAGCAAATGAATCTGGTTGATTGTAAAATCTATTACCAATACACTTTATAGTGAATGAAATCGGTATATGGTACAATAAAAAGAATATATGCAACTCACATTTCATCTTAAAGTTAGAGTTGACGATTACAAACAGTATTTGAATCTTTGAAAGGTATATCCTCATTGTTTGGCCATTGTAAACTGTCTTTTAACGATTAAACTACAATAGATTTACATTTTCTTACTTAGGATATGAATATTTGTAAATTCCAGGTTTGTGGATTCGTTGGAATTTCATCATCGATAGTCAGTTGTAATCAGTTTCCACTAAGTGATCAATTTTCGATTACATAATTGGTTAGAATTATATGAACATAAGAATGATAGACCCTATAAATCGCCAGTTTTACCGTTAATAACTATTTAAATTTGTTTTTCCTTTATATGAACATGAACACAAACACCAATGTTTCATCAACTGCATCATTTAAACTAGAAAACCCCCCAGTTAAGTAAACATTTTCCGCGACAATCGATTATGGATTTTTATAATCGGGCATTATATCGATAGAGCCCAATCGATTAAAATTATAATCGATCATTGGAACATCACTCGTAAATTCAATGCATTCAGTGTTTGGCGTAGATCAGCATGGCTTTGTATCTACAATAATTTACAGTGAAACCCCTCAAGACCGGACCCTCTGTAAACCAGCATTCCCTAAAAACAGGGCGTCTTAGAGAGTCTCGTTCTAAAAAGCAGGACAAAACGTAACCTCTCTAAACCGGATCCCTCTTAAAACTGGACATTTGTCTTGGTCCCAAGGGTGTCCGGTTTAGAGGGGTTTAACTGTAGTACAAAGCAGTTTATTTTCCCCAAGAGCTCAACAAAACCGGAAATAACTGGGTCAAAAGGAGTCTGAAAGATGTCAGGTTTATTTGCATAATGCTTTATATTTTCAGACTTTTTAAACAGGTTTTATTACTAATAACCAGATATATAACGTGAACAAATTAATCCAATGTTTGTTCTAATAGCTACAATCTCAAGGTATTAAATTCCATTAAAATGTTATATGGGACACTATCCTTTTGGAAGATGATTAAATACCAGGCGAAGCCTTTCTTAAATGTATCTTAAATGTGGACGACATCGAGAGTATTAGTCCATAGGTTAATGTCAAACAATTAAATCTTGTCATATTTGTGTATACAATCTAGGTAAATGCATTTAAATTCGTTAAATAGTATCCAGGACATAAAAAAACATGTTGCCAGTTTTTCTATTTGGTCCCGAAGTGATTTCAGAGCAAAAGTAAGAAAAAATAAAATTTAGTTGGCGTAAAAATATGATTAAATTTTGGGGTAGTCAAACTTTTTAACAAATGCATTTAAATGCATTTCAGTCCATCCAAATTATTTTGTAAAATATGAAGAAAAAAATTTGTGAATAAACTTTTAAGGTATGTTTTGCCTTCAGAGTCAAAATATAGTTGGTTTTTTATGTTTATGAATCCAAAGCCAAAAACGAGTCCACACTGCATCAGCTTTGACAGATGAGAGTCTGTGATGAGAGTTACAGCAGATCACTGACCAATGACGTTGTGTAGATGGTATAGTGTTCGACAGGCCTGGTGTTCAAGAGTTTGGCCCATAAACACTGCTAACAGACGAAGATGAAGCAGAATCATCAATATCTGTTAGCAAGGATCGAAAACAGTCCGTGGATGTTCCAACAGGCGTTTGGGCTTCCCATCGTCAATGCTATACTCGTAGGTCACGAACTTACGACTTTCGTCACAGCACTGGATCAGCTGGCAAGAGTGAAAGATCTTGTGGCTGGACCAGTCAGCGAACTAGTGGCAACTATGTATCTGCACAACAGGGCACTGAAACCTGAATACCTTGACTCGCAGAACAAGAAGTGAGCATTATGCTCTGATGCATTTCACACTGTGATATGTGCCCTGCCATTCTTGACCAGAACAGCTTGGAGGCGCAGTCATGATGAGGTGCGATCTAATTAAAATTAGCTCCACTATTACATGTGGATCTAACAGCAGCCCGTTGGAGCTCATGTCCAGTTGACCTTTCATTCGACCAATCAAAACCTTACTTGCAAAATCATGCCAGTGATTTGAAAAGAATTTGAAAACATTCGGGATTATGCCGAGGGTATACGAAATGATTTGGGTGAATTACGAAGTATGCCGGAAACTAATTTCAATATAAATTTTTATATAAAATTCGTTCCAAGACGAAAAATAAACTCGTGATGGTATAGCCATAAAATCTGTTTATACTAGTATACAATCCAGAGTTTATTATTGCATTTCCCCCTGTTTTTTCAATGTTGAAACAGACCAACAAGTTCGCCTATTGCATAAATAGTCTCGACCGATATTTTTAGAATTTGTATGCTCCGGAATAACGTTATAAAAGGTGAAGTGTAATTGGTCGATATTTAAACTGTTATTTATAGATGAAATGTCACCTGGACATGGGAGTCCACGCAATGCTGTTAAATCTACTGGTGAGACCAGTAGAGTTAATTTTAATCAGATTGGACGAGGTGTGACAGGAAGCAGATTATCAGTGTAAACCGGCCCCTCACAACAGGACTCTTCAAGGATACCAAATAACACTGCAAGCGCTGTGTTTTGATCTCTGGTTGCATTCCTGGAAAATCATTCTGCAGTGTGTTATTCTCTATGGTCAGCAGCAGAGGAGTTGACTGATACATGCAGGGTCAGCCAGGCCATCCACACTGTACACCAGGCATCCTTAGTGATGGAATCTCTGAAAACGAGAAACACCTGTGGGTACACATAAATGTAACTTAGGTCATGGTGTTTCTCCAGATTCAGCGTGCCATACGGCAACTGGTTCCTCCTCTCTAATTATCTCTTTGGTCCTTAACCATATGTCCCACGCCATATAACCATAGTTTAATATGTCTTGAATAAAACTTGTTTTTCGCTTTTCGTTCTAAACCACAGACCCAGGCATTTAGCAGGAGTGAGTTAATGGCAACTTGACGGTGCACAGAAGCAACATTGACTAGCCAGTGCTAGAGCACGGAGCCATGAAGCACTATAACCAACCTACTAAAACGTCAAGGAGTAATCTCCTGAAGACTACTATTTTTACCCCGGCGCTGAGCTGGCATGCCTCTTTGCAGAGACCGAACAACTGGCTGTACTATCCAACAATGCAATAGCACATGATCTTGAACAGCACCACTGCCTTTCTCAGGAACACGGTGTTGCATTATTATATGAAGACAGTGCTGGCACAATGCAATATTTTCAAGAGATCCAGGTTGTAACAGGCCACATGTTCAAGCACCTGTGAGATACATTCCTCCAAAATGTCACAGAGAATTTTCTGTCAACAGAACGGGTGCCTATTTGAGATTCATTAACGAACCTATGGACCAAGAAAAGGAATGAATGCTGTTTTTTTAAACAACATTTTAATTACGGTTATATGGCATCGGATATATGGCTAAGAACCATAAATAATGACAGAGAAAACCCATTGCCAACATGCAATGGGCTACTCTTTCCGATTAGCAGCAAGGGCTTTGTTATATGCAGCATTCCATAGACAAGATAATATATACCACACCCTCTGTTACACCAGTTATGCAGCATTGGCTGGAACGAGAAATAACCCAGTGGGCCCACCGTTGGAGACCGACCCTAGATTGAATGTTAATCAGGCGATCGCTACGTCCCGCCCGACTTAACTTAGAAGCAGTGATTGGCATACCCAAACTGAGTATTGATGAAACCAGATGGATCAATCCACCTGACAAAAGCACAGTAATTCTCCTGCTGGAGAATCATGTATAGAGCGATGATAGTGAAACAACACAAGAAGCTTCAATACATTACCCACCGAAGAGGATGGATGATGTCTCATAGTCGATGGAATGGCAGTCTTGCAGGAGTTGAACTTCAAGAACTTCATTCACTGCAGTTCTCTTGGCAAATCAAATATCAAGCTCATCGACTCAAAAGCTTTAGGATATGACCAAATGAGGGTTATCTTTGATACCTATACTAAAGTATCTTCACTGAAGGAAGCAACATGAGAATGGCGCACTGGCAACTCTAAGGCAATATAATTATACATAGTAGACGACAACAAAATTCACATCCTCTAACCAGTTGTGATGCAGCTGGACACACACAAGAGAGTGTCATTTGGTATCCTTGAAGAGACCTGTTGTAAGGGGGCGGTTTACATGGATAATCTGCTTCCTGCCACACCTCATCACAGCACAGCATTTCTTGCATCAAGGAGCAGAACCCTTCATTGAAGTGGTCAAGTCCTGTGAAGAGTTCTTATGCTTACTATTCTGTCTTTGACTACATCACATCAACCAGGCGAAGAACCTATTAAAGTTTGAAGAAGGAGTAGACAAACTCCCATCTACCCATGGTGCACTGTTGGAGCATACGTGTATAAGGTGAGCACATGTACTGGCGAGTGTTTGGTCACAAGACATAATCCTAGACCCAGTCATCCCATACTCTGGAGCTGATCAACTGGTGCTAATGCCGAGCAAGCACGGAAGCACCAACTGCAGCTGCAGCTGCTGGCATGTACTGGCGAGTGTTTGGTCACAAGACATGGTCCTAGACCTAGTCATCCCATACTCTGGAGCTGGTCAACTGGTGCTAATGCCGAGCAAGCAAGGGAGCATCAACTGCAGCTGCAGCTGCTGGTTTACAGCTGACACAGTGCAGCTGTACATACATAGAAAGGACGTACTCAGGTGGGTGATGTTGTAGACGTCATAGTCTTGTCTGTACCGAGCTCAGCCTCAGACAAATCCGATGACACACAGCCCACTAAAATCGGACACGATTAGGAAGAGGAGTAATGTAAGGAACAAACACTCGTGTACATTTATGTGCTTTGAACTGGGGAACGTTGCTTCAAAATGATAGTGACTGATGATTGACATGCTTACACAAATCTTAATATAAAACTGTGCCGAATGGAAATTTAAATGCTATTGTTTTTAAGACTGTGTACTGGTATTTGTAGTGAATAATTATACATTAATAGCATATAACTGCATAATATTCACAGACAGGGGCTCGAGCATCTCTAGAAACACATTCCTTTTGTGCCTGGATCATCCTGATCATTTTAAGGGGTCACATGGTATGCTTACTAAAGAACATAAATTTCTGGTCAAATATTTTCGGGTTTTTTCCTCACCAATGTTTATTTTGTGCCAAAAAATATCCTGAGACCACTCAGGAAAAGTGGCAGCGACATTTGTTCTCATCAGTACTGTAATTTAGATGGAACTAACATGGTTGTCAAGATTATATATGAACATTAGCTCTTTTTTTACATTTACTGACGGACTATATTAAGAATATACCGAATTAACGTTTAACGACACCCCAGCACGAAAAAATCCCACAAACATATTCATCACTAAGATATATATTTGGGTTTAAATAGTATCAACAGCAGACAACATAATAGACCGATGTTGTGTAAATTTCCAATGTTCTATGATGCATAGCTTTTTCTACTATTTAACTTCACAAAGTGAGACTTTTTTTTATATGAATCACCCGATATATCGGTGATAATTTAAAAACCTAAATACCAACTTGGAAGTTAAGTATTTTAGATTTTATTTTATTTTTATTTTATCCCACTTCCCCCTTTCCTTTCACTCCTTTGAATTCCATCTCATTTCTTCCCGATCTGGCCACACATCCTATCTTTCAACTTATTTCGCTGTCCATCTCCACATCCCAGTCCTTGTCTCTCCAACCACGACAGGTGTTCTATGATGCATACTTTTTCTACTGTTCAACTTGACAAAGTGGGGCATTGTTTTTCTATGAATGACCCGATATATCTGTGATAATTTAAAAACCTAAATACCAACTTGGAAGTTAAGTATTTTAGATTTTAATTACCTTTTGTGAACGGTATCAATAAGGTCATACATAATTCAGACGAGAGTTAGCGCGTGAGACAATGGCGATCACCACACACAACGAATCCGGCTCTTCATTATTAATAACACTTTTGACTTGCGCATGAAATAAAACACGATTATAATTACTTCCTCAACAATGCTTCCTTTCGTGACGGCAGCTTCATGACCCGATTCTGTCTTGGCACTATTAAAAATTAACTCTGAAAATCTGAAGAAACCCACGACATCTTGGTCAGCGAGTGTGAGACTAAAAGAAATATAATTTGCGGCACATACGTAAAGGAGTAAAGCTGGAAAGTTTAATCACCCAGAGTTGAACACCAAGGCAAGGTTGTCGAGAAGGCCTAATTGAATTCTGTGTTCAGCGCTAATAACCGGTCTTTATTTATTAACAATGTGCCGGCTGTACCGAGTATTCCATAATAAACAACAGTCATAGGTTGGGTCGAAAGTCGTGCCACTTAAAATGTGTCTGTCGTGCACGAACTCAGGAGTGGCACACCAAACTACCTTAGTTTATATTTGAATTATAGATGTCAAAAGCTCAGTAGGTTGCATTCAAACATTATGTAGGTTAGGCACGCGACAAAAGAAAAAAAAAACAAGGGATAAAAAATCAGTTAAAAATCGTGAATGATTACCAAATACACATTTTAGTAGAAATACAGATACATATTATATTTGTTTACATTTACAATAGTTTGAAACACAGTAGCCGATGTATTTTTCGTGCTGGGGTGTCGTTAAACATCTATTCTATGCTATTATATAGATACATATTACAAATTGTATTACTGCCATTTTGAAAAAAATTAAAGTTAAAAAAAAACATTGTTTAACGACACCACTAGAGCACATTGATTTATTAATCATCAGCTATTGGATGTCAAATTTTTGGTAATTTTGACATATATAATCTTAGAGAGGAAATCCGCTACATTTTTCCATAAGTTGCAAGTGATATTTTATGTACATCATCCAACAAACAGGATAGCATATACCACGAATAAACATGAAATACTATTAAGAAGAAAAAGAAGGAAGAGGCTTCAAAAGAAGAATATGATGATGATGATGATGACGATAATGATGATGATGACGACGACGTCGATAATGATGATGATGACGATAATGATGATGATGATGACGACGATAATGATGGTGATGATGATCATCATCATGATGGAGACGGGAGATGAGGAGAATATAAATATGTCGCTTCATTACCTTTGTCGTATTATATATAAAATATTGTCATTTAGATCATTTTCAAAACGTACATACATATACACAAACCACCCATCCACCCATCCACATAACCCACACAGGACGGGGGCGGGACGTAGCCCAGTAGTAAAGCGCTCGCTTGATGCGCGGTCGGTCTGGGATCGATCTTCGTCGGTGGACCCATTGAGCTATTTCTCGCTCCAGCCAGTGCAGCACGACTGGTATATCAAAGGCCGTGTTATGTGCTATACTGTCTGTGGGATGGTGCATATAAAAGATCCTTTGCTACTAATGAAAAAAGGTAGCGGGTTTCCTCTCTAAGACTATGTCAAAATTATCAAATGTTTGACATCCAACAGCCGATGCTTAATAAATCAATGTGGTCTAGTCGTGTCGTTAAACAAAACAAACTTCTTCCCACACATGACTATAATAATTTAGTTATAAAAGGTTACATCTATGGTAATAGCCTTGGTATTAAACTATGTATCACTCTTCAGTGGGTTCGCGCAGTATGTTTTGTGTTGTTTGGACGCAAAATCCTAACCCACGCGTTGCTTTTGTCAGCTGTTATTTTATATAATTCAAAACTGATAAAAACCTATGATAAAGCAAACCTAATGTTCATTTCCATTTAAAGGAGTATTCTATAGTGGTAGCTGTTGAACATCAATGGCTACACTACTATAATTAAATACAAAAACCAAAACTCGGTATGAATTGATATAAACTCCTTTTTATTCTACACATTTTTTTTTTAGATGCACTAACAAAACTACAATGCATACCCTTATCTTTTGATAAACAAATATTGTGAGCATGTTACGGTGTATGGATTCTATCAATGTATCGCCTGATGAGCAGATTATTAAGGATTGCATGTTGACATATAATCTTTATTACCGTACTTCCATTGAACCGTGTCGCAATTAAGGGATAATCTCAGTGCGAGTTTATTGAGCTGCAATATGGATATTGTTACGAGTAAACAAATAGTTCGCTCTTTGTTGTTATTGTCTACGAAGAGCTCTCAATGGAATATCTAGTATCGTAATATTTTATCTGAAGGGCAAAAAAAGAGAGATGCACTCATGAATCACTACCAAACGTGTGGTGAATGTAGGTGTTCAGAAGAGTGGACGTGTCCTGCCTTGCGCATGTCAAGTGTACATAAATCAGGGCCCGGTGAAATGTTTTATTTAACGACGCACTCAAGATATTGTATTTACGGTTATATGGCGTCAGACATATGGTTAAAAAGTAAAGTTTGTTTTATTTAACGACGTCACTAGAGCACATTGATTTTTTATCTTATCATCGGCTATTGGACGTCAAACATATGGTCATTCTGACACTATTTTCAGAGGAAACCCGCTGTCGCCACATAGGCTACTCTTTTTACGACAGGCCGCAAGGGATCTTTTATTTGCGCTTCCCACAGGCAGGATAGCACAAACCATGGCCTTTGTTGAACCAGTTATGGATCACTGGTCGGTGCAAGTGGTTTACACCTACCCATTGAGCCTTGCGGAGCACTCACTCAGGGTTTAGAGTCGGTATCTGGATTAAAAATCCCATGCCTCGACTGGGATCCGAACCCAGTACCTACCAGCCTGTAGACCGATGGCCTGCCACGACGCCACCGAGGCCGGTGACGTATGGTTAAGGACCACACAGATATTGAGAGAGGAAACGCGCTATCGCCACTTCATGGACTACTCTTTTCGAGTAATTATTTTTGCATAAATACAAAATAAACTTTAGGTTTGATTATGTATGGATACCTTTGTTTTAAACCAAGTCTCATCACTATATCTTCAATTATTATTGGTATTGGTTCTGCTCTTGGTTTTGAACATCTCTGTTAACCACTGATTAAGCTAACTAATGTTTGAATAACCGGCCCCTGAACAACAAAACCGCAATACATGGTCAGGGCTAAATCTGTACAATGCAGAGTCGAGTGGGCATTTTGGCAAAATAGTCGTTGATTCCATGAATCTCTATCTAGTGCCTCATCTATAGGAGGACTGCCACTCCCAAGGAGATCCATCACTTGAGATTTCACCCCTCTTGCAACTCCAAAAATCACTATCTTTGTGACCCAGTAAACAAAAGTCCACTATTCTCACATTTTTACAGGGATATAGGTTTTCAAAATGTTCGTTTTACATTAATATTAATTTTGGTATTTACAACAATTTGATGGGTTCTATGCATTTGAGAACACTTTTTTAATTTCTGATTTTATTACGACTTGATTCTGTAATCTTAATTTACAATATATCTTTGTATATTCTGACACACTATCTTACAGGACACCTGCTAAATTTTCCCGTTATCAGCCAGGGATATTTTACAAACAGCACAGCACATATCACGATCTTTGGTATACTTGCACTGATTTGTACAGAAAAGAACAACCAGAAAATGGGTCCACCTACTGGGATTGACCCATGCACCTGAAGCGAACGCTCTACCGAGTGAGCTAAAGTTTGTCTAAAGTTTGTCTTGTTTAATGACAACACTAGAGCGCACTGAGTTATTAATAATCGGCTATTGGATGTCAAACATTTGGTAATTTGACATATGGTCTCAGAGAGAGAGGAAACCTGCTACATTTTTCTATTAGTAGCAAGGGAGCTTTGAGATGCACCATCCCACAGACATGATAGCACATACCACGGCCAAGCTTTGGTTAGCTAGATTCCGCGCTATATATTATATAAGAGAAATATACTTTAACACATTTTCAATTCAACTTATTTTCGTGCTTATATCCAATTAAGGTTCAAGTACGCTGTCCTGAGCATACACCTCAGCTATCTGGGCTGTCTGTTCAGGACAGTGGGTTAGTTGTTAGTTGGTTAGTGGTTAGTGAGAGAGAAAAGAGTGAGGTGGCCTTACACCTACCCATTGAGTCGTTAAAATTCGCTCTGGGTGGGAGCCGGTACCTGCCTGTACCTACCAGCCTGTAACCCGATGGCTTCACCAGTGCTGCGCCACCGAGGCCGGTCCACTTTAACACAACTTGCAGGTAAACTTTATACACAGGAATAATACACTAATATGGTGGTATGGTGTGTGTGTGTGTGTGTGTGTGTGTGTGTGTGTGTGTGTGTGTGTGTGTGTGTGTTTAGAAAAACATGTATAAATCGTAATAACAAAAATAAATCGAAATCGAATATACAGGTATATGCAAAATGTCTCTTTGCAAACTGTATAAATAAAACAAATCCTTTCTTAACAAATGTCCTTTATATACAGAGTTAGTTTAAAGGGACATTCCTGAGTTTACTGCATTGTAAGATGTTTCCGACTAATAAAATATTTCTACGATTAAACTTACATATTAAATAAATTTTCTTGTTTAGAATATTAGTGTCTGTATATTCAATGTGTTTCTGGTCGTCTTCATATTTGTAAGAAGCCCAAACTGAATTTTGTCTTCAAATAATTTCGTACGTACGAAAAAATCTTTTTTAGAAAATAAAATGAAATTTAACCTAGTACAAATATTAGAACGATCAGAAACACGTTTAATATACAGCCATTAATATTTTATGTAGAAAAATGTATTTTATATGTAATTACAGTCATCAAAAAGTCTCTGTTAGTCGATAACATCTTAAAAATTGAAGCAAACTCAGGAATGTCCCTTTAAGCTGAACTTTTACATTACGTGATAATGAAACGCACTGATAAAACGTTGTATACCCATGTTGGTTTACAATTACAATACACAGTTTGAGAATCAGAAAAGTGAAGCCATGTTTTCTCTTGGATGCAGTTTAATAAAATCGAATATACAGGTATATGCAAAATGTCTCTTTGCAGACCGGATATAAAATTAAAAAAATCCTTTCTTAAAGGGACATTCCGGAGTTTGTTGCAATTTTTAAGATGTTATCAACTAACTGAGACTTTTTAACGATTTTAATTACGTCATATTTTTCTACATAAAATATTAGTGGCTCTATATAAAACATGTTTCTGAACGTTGTAATATTTGCATTAGGTTAGATTTCATTTTATTTCCTAATTTAAAAAAAAATACCGAAACTGATATTCAAAACAAGAAATTATATTTAATATGTAAGTTTGATCGTGGAAATATTGTATTAGTCGAAAACATCTTACAATGCAGCAAACTCAGGAATGTCCCTTTAAGCTGAACTGTTACAATGAGTGATAAATGTATCGCACTGATAAAACGTTGTTGTTGGTTTTCGATCACAATACACAGTTTGTTGAGAACCAGAAAAGTGAAGCCATGTTTTCTCTTCGAACACCGTTTAGTAAATCAATTGGAGTTTACCAAAGTCCCGTCTCGGCCCGATGCATGCCTCCAGTCTGTGGGGGTAATGGGTTGGAAACGAAGCATTCATCACATACACGTGTATGTTGTGTAAACAAAGCTCGGAAAAGAAACATACGATCCCATCCGATAAATTGACATGTCTGTTCTGCAATTCTGATCGGCGCAGGCGGCATAACGGAACACTTTGTCGGTAAACAGTCGTTACAAAATATATCTATTGCACATCAATTTGGATTCGATATTGGAGGAAATATCTTCGCGGCACTATCTGAAACTATAAATAAAATATGGTTTAGGTTGTATAACATATGATGGAAAAAACAATGATAGTGTACTAGTAATTTTCAAAACGAGTCATTTTACCGCAACAGTTAAACTTTTAGGACTGGTTTCGGGCTGGTATAAATTTCGATTGCGATCAGCGTCGGCGATTGGTTTATATATATAGGTAAAATCCATCGTTACGGGTGTTACATTTTAAGGGGGTAAATGTTTTAAAGTGAAGTTGCAGAGAATATTATTTGTATCACTCTCCCCATTATTTGAGTTTTATACAGTTAAAATGTTTCTCTCCCAACTTCCATAAAATATTTAAGATTTAAAATTCTATGTACTAATTAAAATACCTACCAACTTCCGTTACGGGTATTACACTAAATGGACAAATCTTTTTTTAAGAAGTACATTTTATCAAAATCCTGTGATGTGTATGGGTAATTTTAATAAAACTTGTATCATATGGGTAGGTGGCCTTAGGTAATTACTGGAATAGAACCTGGTTTCATTGCTTGCTAGATATTAAGTCAATTATGCACAGTGATAACTGTTACGGGTGTTACGTTACGGGTGATACATTTTTGTCCGCCATATTAAAAGCAACATGCCATCTATTTCAGCTCTCATATTTCGAATATTGTATCCGTGTCAAGTTTAAACCTAATAAAAAAAAGAGTTTTATTCAATCAAATAAAAATATTTTTTTAAATAATGTATAAACGTTATTGAAACATATTTATATAGATACATAAAACAACGATGATAGGTTTATTAATATAATCACCAACAAAAATGACTTGTTTATACAGAGTAGAGGACATTATTTTATTCACCATGGAATTTATGAGCTTTCTGAAATATAGACTTAGACGTTTGTCGGCAAACAATGGTTGACTTATCTGTGGCTGTATAAGAGTGAATGCTCTGTATCTCGGGGATGGCATTGACTGACTTCCACAAGTCTCGTACAGGGGATCTTTTGTAACATTGACCCATGTCATTTTGTGTTACTTCCTCAACTTCAATATTGATATTGCACATTTCTGCAGCCTTAACAAATGAACTTGCATCCTGTACAATCACTTTGCGGGTTCGAACACAGCATTCAACAGTACGCTTAACAATACCACCAATCCCATCAACAGGACCTTTACCATGGAAAGAAGCAAAAAAAATTCCATTCCACTGTGATGCCGAGTGTTGTCTTGATTGTCGTCAGAAATCTAAATATGAATTTGTTTTTGAACTGTGATGCTGCTCCGTCACTAAATATTTGGATGGTCGTTACATCAGGGTTTGCTTTGAAAACTTTGTGAATGAGAAGTGTAATATATGGCTAACACACACGATTTCATACCACCAACAGTCTACACAGCGGATGTGAATAATGAAACTTGTCTCTGATGCCAGTGAGCAGACTGGATTTCGTCAGCATACACACGGGTATAATTCTCTGAGAAATCAACTTGAATTACTGCATGTGATGGATCAGTTACATGTTTTACTTCCTCAAAGAATGACGCTTGTTCCCTTTACATGGGGATGAATGAGAAGGTTTGGTAACTTTGACTTCAACAATAACATAGCTTCACCTACAGTACCCTGCTGAAGTTGTTTCTCAAACTTTGCATCAACCTTGACCCACTGATACCATGAAGCTTCATGATCTCGGGTTATTCTGGTGACCTTCGATTCAAATGCCTCAATAAATAGTTTCCCATCACAACATGTTTCACAGTCATTATTCATGCATGTCTTTGATGTTGCATCACAAACACATCGAGCAATGAAATCCTGTGAATATGGATGAAACACATTTGAGGCCTTCTTGGACAAACAATCAAGAATCATAATGATATTCTCGTGATATAAACAAAGGCACTGGTATTTTGGCATGTCGGCTGCTGGATGCACATGAATAGGACCGAGTTCAAAAAATGTTGTACGCCCAATAATGACTAAAGGGTTGTCTTCTTTCAAACATGAATACGCTTCGCCGATTGACATTGTCAGGTGGCGTTTCTGAATTTTAATTTTTTTCTTGTTTGATTTATCAATGATAACATCCCTTTTACCCGGGGCTTGTCGTGAGATATCTCTCTCGAAAAATCTGCAGACAATACTAATGGTTTCATCTGGCAATTTTGAACATCTGTGGCTGGATGTAGGTTTCGGAATAAAAGTTTCAATTGTAGCCAAATGGCCGACAACACTTTTACGCCTCCTTGGACTTTTTGGAAGAATGGCTTTAACTCGTGCAACTGCTTTTCCAAGTGCTTGTGTAGATTTGTATACTGGCACCTCATTCTGTTCGTTTACCAAATTATTCAGTCTGTCTTTCTGACGTTGCCTGCAGAGCTTCACACGTTGTCTAATTTGTTGTCGTCGCATTTCAATTTCTTTATCAGATGCATTTGCCTTTTTACACAGTCTTCTCCTTTTATCTCTTATTCGTTCCTTGTTGAGATAATCAAGTTTCTTGTTGGGATCGCTGCGAATTCTTGCTCGGTATGCAGCTATTCTTTCAGCTGATGTCTTTGGTGGCATGACTGAAAAAAGGCAAAGTAGACTTTAATACTTGATATAACTTCAAATGTGTTTAGTTGTAGATTGTTGTAAAGTTTGTTTTAACTACACCACTAGAACATATTGATGTATTAATCATCGGCTAATGGATGTCAAACATTTATTTTTTTGTGACACATAGTCAGAGGAAACCCGCTACATGTTTTCCATTAGAAGCAAGGGATCTTTTATATATACTTTCCCATAGACATGACAGTACACGCCATGACCTTTGATATACCAGTCGTGGAACACTAGTTGGAACGGATGAAAAGCCCAATGGTAGACATCCACGGAGGAGGTTCGATCCTGCGAACGTGGCACCTCAAGCGGGCGCTCAACTGGTTGAGCTAGATCCCGCTCCCTTAGTACCATAATATAAAAGTAAACCT